>NC_136309.1:11247996-11470926 GCF_964198595.1 Lampetra fluviatilis
CATCTGTGGAGGGTTCCAGACAAGGCTGATGAGGCAGATGCCTTCTGTGACCTGTCCCAGATGTTGGCTAAAATGCCACCTCGAGTCATCTTGTTGGGTGACTTTAATGCCCGAGTGGGTCATGACGAAGGCACCTGAGTTGGAGTGATTAAAAGGCATGGGCCAGATCAGCTCAATAACAACGGTAGGATGCTGCTAGGCTTCTGTGCAGTCTATTCGCTGGTAATCACCAAAACTCTGGCATCCACACATCATGCATGTCACGTTGCTGTGGATATATGAACCTTATGGCGGGACCCCGGGGTCCCATAAGCCCCCGGCTCTCGCATAAACATGAGATTATAATTATCTCGGCCTCGCTGTGCGCTGCGTTGCACCGCTAGTCGAGTAGATAACCTTGCGTTCAATAAACCCTCGGAGCCAGGATGAACGTCCAACTCCAATCGTCATTTATTGATTTAAACAAGGTAAAACTGGTGAGAAAACACAGATACAGCATCTGTTATAATCCGGAAACACCAACACAATGAACACCACAGCATCAGAACATTGTCTTAGATAACAATAAATCCTGGACGGACCAGGCCCCTACATTACCACTGAACAACTAGACAAGAGCACAAGCCGGTGCGTTGCATAAAGGCACATCGTGTATTCATCCCACTGCACCCCAAATGTTCAGCATTACACATAACACTAAACTGTGGATGAGATACTTCGTCATCTTTGCTCTCAGGATCGCAACATAGCCACCTAGGCACAAGTCTGACTCGACCTACTAAATCACAAGTAACATCCACAATAAGGAAAGTTGCAGGCTTCGTTGCTAACTAGGCCTCGTATTTACCACAACAACTTAACGGCACCATAAAGGCATTTACATCACTATAACGGTCATTCCAACATTACAACAACATTGCCAATATTATAAGAATATAAACAAACTTACAGACAATGCTTCTCAAAGTCCCACGATGGACAACTGCGTCTGGCTTCACTAAGACGCGATGTGTGCCGCCATCTTGACTTATCTGTGTAATGGCCGACGCCCGCGTGGTTCAATGGAAATCTAAAATCGTAACTTCCTGGTCACGTGACCAAAATTAGCATCAAACACAGGAAATTCCTGTGTACATACGCACCCCCCCCCCCCCATCTGCCGTGCGGCAAAACTCCTGCCGTGAGACAGAACAATAATGTAAACAAAAACGTTATTTTTTACCACTGGGTTTGAAGGATGGTGGCAACTGTTGTCTTGTTAAACTATGCCTGCCTTTAAAACTGAAAACTACTTACCTGCAGTACCTCTATTTAAATACACTATCGAAAAAATAATTAACACTCCTCGGTCAATCATCGTGTTTCTCAGTGTGGATTTGCGAACACACTTTGTAAACAGTACATAAAATAGGACGCGTTTTCAATACGCTGTTCATATTGTAACAAGCGTTTATACCAATGTTACTCTACAGAGTAGTGGGTCGCCGCTCATCTTATCCACATTGATACGAGTGGTATGTGGGGACTATGGCTTAACCGCAAAAAAAACTATCTGCACAGATGCATACGGACAAGAGAAGTATTATCAAACAGAAGGAATCAACGGTGCAACGCATCTCATCTGTTAAATATCTGCAGGTAATGGGATTGTCATCGATTGATCCTGGCTGCAGACATTGGTGGGTCACAAACAATAATGAGGATGAGAGAGCAGTTTCACTGTATTATGCATCCCGTGATGACAAATAAATTACTTGAGTCGTGTAGGCAGTTTGAGCAACTTTGGATGAAACTTATGATCCTGCCCATACCCAAGCATGGAGTGCGTTCACTTGTTCTGCTCTTGTGCGCATTCGTCCTCGCTGCTGCGCTTGGACATGACACGACAACGGAATGATCTGCGCCATGTGGGTCGTGGCGTTAATGAGCACGGTGGGACAGAGTCGCCAAAATTAATTAATTAATTAATTAATTTATACCTTTTCTCTTTTTTACTTCCGTTTATTCGGGACCCCGGGGTCCCACCATAAGGTTCAAAGGACAAAATTTCGCCGTCACCCCTAAATATATACCAGTAGAGGATATGATTTCTCAGATGGATGTAGCCCTCAGAGGCATAGGACACATCCATGCGGATGTAGCAAGAGCTGAAATAGCTACTATTCTTGAGAATGCTAAGAAACCCACAAGTAACATCAGCAAAAACGAACGCTCTGAACTCGCGGACCTAAAAAAGAGAGATGATATAGTCATCCTCTCGGCAGACAAGGGCAATGCCACGGTCATCATGGATAAAGATTCATACAACAACAAAATCCTGGACCTTCTTAATGATGGGAGTCACTCCAAAATTAAAAACGATCCCACTAAAAACCTAACGACGAAAACCAACAGTATCATCACGAGTTCGACTTCCCTAATCGAACCAAGCAAACGTCCCTCTCTAAAATCATCGGCGGCTAGACCTCCCAGACTCTATGGTCTTCCCAAAATCCATAAAGAAGGCACCCTGCTACGACCCATCGTGTCGACGATAAACTCTCCTACTTACAAACTAGCCCGTTTTCTATCAGATACTTTGCTCCCCTTCACAGGCAAGACCTCTTCGGCAGTACTCAACTCAACCCAATTAGTCTCTATGGTTAAGGACATGGTACTATCTCCTGATGACATCCTCGTCAGCTTTGATGTAGTATCTTTGTTCACCAAAGTCCCAGTACCGGACACCCTAACAATAATTGAGGACTTAGTCCAACATGGATTGAATTCTGATGTACCTGCGCTGGTTAGGCATTGCCTCACCAACACTTATTTTACCTGGAATGGCACCTTCTACAAACAGAATGAGGGTACCCCTATGGGCTCCCCCTTGTCACCAGTTATAGCCAACATGTTCATGGAAAAGTTTGAATCAGACGCCATCCAGACATCCACCCTGCGTCCTTTCTTGTGGAAGAGGTATGTGGACGACACTTTCGTCATCTGGCCACATGGCCTCCCAGCATTGAACCACTTCTTGGACCACATCAATTCTAGACACCCATCCATCAGATTCACCATGGAAGTGGAGAAAGACGGTAAACTACCATTCTTGGATATTCTGTTTGAGAGGAGGCCTGACGGATCCTTGGGACATTCTGTCTACAGGAAAGCCACCCACACAGATTCCTACTTGAAACCGGATTCCCACCACCACCCATCTCAAAAGAATTCTCTCATCAAAACGCTATACCACAGAGCCCATGGCATTGCTGACCAACACCACCTGGCCGGTGAATTAAGACATGTACATCGGGCCCTCAGGATGAACGGATACTCTGACCGCACTATCCGCCAAGCTGTCTCTCCCACCATACAGAAACAGCCACATGAAACTCCGACCAAAACTATCACGTTGCCATACATACCTGGCGTGACCAAAAAGATCTCCAAAATTCTAAACAAACATAAGATCCAAGTCCGATTCAGTACAGTGTATGAAATATGTGATTTGATTCCATCTGTGAAGGATGTCGTTCCTGACTTACAGTATCCTGGAGTCTACAAATTGAGTTGCATTTGTGGTGATTGCTACATTGGAGAAACGAAACGTCATGTTTCTGATCGTGTCCGCGAGCACAAGTCAGATCTGAAACACGGCAGAACTGATTCTTCGGCCGTTGCCGATCATTGCTACAACTCGGTGGGCTCTCATGAAATTGTATTTTCCGAGACCAAGGTTCTCTGCAAACCTCCTGGCTATCATCAAAGGTTTGTACACGAAGCCATACAAATATACAAACACAGACATAATTTCAACCGTGATGACGGTTACAAACTGAGTAATCATTGGAAAGATGTGATTAACCACGCAAAAAAGATTTAACTAAACTTATTTGCCAATCTTATTTGACAGACAACCATTACTGTTTTACCATGTTTAGTGGTGGTCTTCTTGTTACAGGTTGAGTCACAAACCGCACCTCTCCATAATAAAGGCTCAGCCTTTGTTATGCAGTCTATTCTTAGTCTCAAGCCTCACCTTACCATATTAATAATAAGTATGCGGTCCTTGCCCCACCTCCTTCTCCAACCATTATATAAACGCAGTGGTAACTCCTGAAATCTCTCATTTGCTTGATACAGCTGTCGTGGCTGTGACGGTACCACCTGAAGAAGGAAGCTTGTGTTGCCTCCGAAACGTCGTGATTTTATTTTTTATTTCATTTTACTTTGTAATGTTTTTACCTACGTGACTTTACCGAAAAAACCTAAGAATATGAATCATTGCAGTCACGAAAGCTTCAAATCTAGAACAAACATTTGGTGTTAAGTAGGATTAAATACAAATGGTCTAAATCATATTAATTTCCCTTTTCACACTAATCGCAATGACAATAAGGAATATTATGAATGATTTGAGTCTATGTTCATGGTTTGTGTATATGTGTCCTCTTGTTCAGGAGCTTGGCACCACAGACGGGAGAGTCCAACATGACTTGAGAGCCACGTAGCAATGAGAACTCTGTAGAAAGGCCTTGAGCCTGGCTCGTAATGTGCCGAAGACGCCCATTCCCCCGCGTGGTCATCAAAGCTGATGAAGCTGCGCTACTACAACACGAGGCCAAACGCGCGTAATCTGTCTTTCTCTCCGACACAAAAAAAGATAGATTGATGGCGAGGGTATGGAGGTTTAATTAGATTCGCAAGGTCTCCGTTGTCTCACAAAAGAGAGAGCGAACACTTATATCTCATGGAACATATCCAATAAAGATTAACGGTATTAATTCTTACAACACATTGGTCCATTCATAAAATTAGGACGGGTAGTCCTCGACTTAGGAACGAGTTCCGTTCCTGAGAGCCATTTCTAGGGCGAACGGTTCATAAGTCGGAACACGTGAATGGACTCGATGTAAATGCACACACGGTCAATTTTATAAAAATGTGTTACGGGTCAACAAAGAGAAGAATTATTAAACTCATAAATAAGAATAAATATTTAGCACTTTGCATGTAATATTGTAATAAATATTGTCTTGTAAATACAATTTAAAAGTTGTCTTCACTGGCGTTCCTCAAAAGATGCAGAGATTAAAAGGTAATTCCACACGCAGTTAAAGTAACTCATCACATAAAGTCACTTAAAGCTAATCAAATAATACATAAAGCTAGTGAGTTGTTGCTAAAAGAGAATACAGCACAATATAAGTGAACTAAGTCACACTTCTAGATCACTAATGTCCAGTGTTTCTACAGGTCACTGGAATATAATCGACACAATTACACAGCAATCAGCTGATAATGTATTTCAGAAAACTAACACTACCCAAATTAACAAATTTGCTAGACTAACTAACAAACAACTCTCAACTAAAAATGAACATTTCATAAACAAAACGGTTATCAACATGACTATCGTTGAATTATCCAGCGATATGGTTTCAGTCCTGTCTAAAGGTTTTAACTTTGCTGTTGCCCCACGTACAATCCCTGTCGATGAGATCATTGCTGAAGTGGAATCAGCAGTTAGACATCTCCCCCATAATCACGCTGAGATGACTAGGCACGAGGTTGCCAAAATTATTGAGAACAGCAAAGTACCAAAAACAAATATTCACTTCAGTGAAGCAAAAGCCTTAAGAGAATTGAGAGCAAAGAAAGATATTTAAATTATTGTTGCTGAAAAGGGCCGATCGACTGTTGTGATGCTCCATGAGGATTATGATAATAAAATCAAAGATTTACTCGATGGAATTAAACGAGACCCAACCAGCACCTTGGAAGCGAAAAACAACGGCAATCATTGCCAAGTCATCAATTCCCAAGGAAGAGCAATACCTGATCAAACCAAGGGCATCAAAACTACCAAGACTTTATAGGCTACCAAATATTCACAAACCTGATGTCCCATTAAGACCCATAGTACAATAGGCTCTGCCACGTACAAATTAGCACAATACATAACGAAACAAATACAGCCCTACATCGGTAGGACCTCTTCGTTCATCAAAAACTCTGAACATCTCGTAAATATCATTAAAGATATTAAGCTTAATTCTAATGATATGCTCGTAAGTTGTGATGTGACCTCTCTGTTCACGAGGGTTCTGGTCAACGAGTCAATTAAATTACTCGACACTGGTAACGAACAAAGGTTTAGCCAAAGATATCTCAAGACTAGCTGAACACTGTCTAAAGAACATTTACTTATTGTGACAAGGTGACTTCTATAACCAAAAGGAAGGTGCAGCAATGGGCTCTTTTTTGTCTCCTGTGATAGCGAATTTGTACATGGAAGATTTTGAAACAAAAGCAATAGCTTCAAGCACACTAAAACCATCTGCTTGGTTTAGATATGTGGATGACACATTGATGGTCTGGCCACACGGCAAAGATACACTGAACACATTTCTAATTCATCTCAACTCGCAAAACCGCGGTGCGGGAAGAGTAGTGGAGACGGGGGTTTTGTGTCGAGGTGAAAGTGAAAAGTCAATAGTTTACTCCAAATGTTAAGATTCGCAGTTGTTAAATAGTCCTTTGATACAGTAACACGGTTGGGAATCACGTAGCATTAGAAGGAGGGCGGTGATCATTTCGGACCCAGAAACGCAGCCGTATTTTTCCCAGAAGTTCCATTATTTGTCGAACGCGGTTTAAATTCATCACGGCATGCTCCAGGAACATAACCCCCGCGTTCGGCGAGGTCTGCCTGCATATTAATGGACTTCGTTGGCAGGAGAGAGCCAGGAGAAGAGGGGTCAGCAACGTGGCGAGAACGAGCGGAACAGCCGGAAGAGGACCAACAGAACACCAACAGAACACCAACAGAACACCAGCAGGGCCAGAGAGGCAGGGGCGACCTCGATGTTCATGTCAGCCGGGTAGCGTGCACTCCTGTGCTCGTAAGGCTACTCAAGCCGCGCGTTGTACGAACACGGGTGAAGCGCCGAGTGACCACTCAGAGGTGTCGTGCTAAAGCATTGGAGAAGGTGTTGTGGTAAAGCAGTTGAGATGCTAAAAGCAAATGTGAAGATTTGCAGTTGTTGAACAATATAGAGCCGGAATTACATCGTTACAACCGTCTGGTCCACGATTTCATTTGTAAGAAAGGGGATCAAGCTTATTGCAGCAACTACGAAGTCATCTCCCTCACAAGTGTGGCTGGAAAGGTCCTGGCAAGGATTATTCAACATCACCTTGTTGCAAGGCAGGCTGAAGAGAGGTTTGCAGAGCGCCAGTGTGGTTGAAGATTGAGGCGGTCCTCCACAGACGACATTGTCTATCTGCTACAGCAGAGGTGGAGAGAATTTCAACAGGACCTACATATCTGGTTGTTTGACCCGGTCAACGCCTATGATACCATCAATAAGGCAAGCCCATTCTTGGTGCTTTTGGGGTCTTTGTCCCACTGGTCACATTCATTAAGGATTTCCTGTTCACCTTGGGGTGCGACAGGGATGCAATCTCTGCCCCTACATTACTTAACATCTTCTTTGACCACGTAGTTCGAGATCCTTTCTATGGCTGCACCAGAATTTCCATCTGGTACAGATACAATGGGAGGCCGATACATGGCCAGGGTACGCTCCCTCATGGCCAGCCATGTAATGCACGCTGATGACCTGGTAATTGCTGGTCACTCTGAGAACGAGTTGGAGACTCAACTGCTGAAACTGGAGCGTGCTCGTAAGAGATAGGACCTTTCCATCAACCCTGCAAAAGCAAGGCACCTGCCCGGGTATTTTACGTCATCGAATGCTCCACCCCCACCACTCTCCACGAGTGATGAGGCGGTTGTGGAAAGAGTGGAAAGAGCTTCCATCGTGAGGCAGCGTGCTTATGACCAGCTCCAGTTTGGCAGCACCGGTCTCAGCTCGAAATCGGTCGAACGGCATTTTCTTTTCAGCAGCTGCGTAACGCTGTGTGGTAGTTACCTGGCCTGTTGCTCCATACAAAGCTCTGGGTTTTTCGGTTTGATCGCGTACATAATCCTAAAACCTCTATTATGGATAATATTGGTCGCGAAAGCCTACGTGTTCAACAGAGCTCTGGGTGTTCTCGGCCACGTGTCTGCGCTTGCTTCCCTATGCTTGCGAATTGTGGAGCCCTTGTAAAGGAACATCCATTCAGGTTGAAAACATTCAGGCCGCTTGCCTACAACCAATCCTGGGTTTAACCAGGCTGCATTGTGTGCGGAGCTCGCAAGATCCTTGAAAGATCTGGATACAGTCCCATCAGTTAGCTCCTCCGGCAGGATAACCTGTGTTGGCTGGGTCATGTAGCCCGCATACCCAGCCACCACATGACCCAAGCAACTTTTGTTTGGCAGGGTATAGGGGGATGCAGGTTGGTGAAGTGGGGGCCTAAGTACCGCTTCAGACACCTGGACTCTATGACATCTGTATCGTCACAGGATACCCATGAAATAGAACCTAATAGCTCATTGGGCATGTCCTGTTGAAATAAATCACATCTAAATATCACTCGCCACTGATGTCAAAGGAATCGTGGCCAGGAATCAAACTCGACCCCCCCAGGGTTTATAGATCAGCGCGTCAATCACCGTGGCACCGTTCCATGGACGTGTAACGCTGTAAACCCTCTGAGAGCGGAGATTCTCTATCGTTTATGTGCACTCCAGAAACTCAGCCCAGGGTCAAGTCGCCTGCAGACAGGAACAGCTCCCACCTCGGTTTCGTCCATCAAGTCGCCCCATATCTATACAGTTATAATGCTCGTGTGAGTCACTCGGTGCGCTTCCAATTGGGGGGGGGTGTCCTGGCTTGATTCTTTTAAATAAGACCTTATCAGTCGTGGCATTATTCTGCCTACATCAGAGGTCAGGCAGTTGTTCATCATCAGACAGACTATGGTGTCCAATCGCACAAATAAACTGTAACATTTTATATCGCGTCGTTGATGCAATTTGCAACTCACAATCGCTGAGCAGAAACCACAGGCAAGCTGGAAGACTGCCAGGCATTGGACCAGCGCCAACAAGTGTTCTGCAGTTCTCTATATATTAAGTTGTTTCAGACAAATAGTGAGTACAAATGTGTCGTGAACCCACCACCACTCGACACGGCCAATTAGTAAGGTGTGTCATGTAACTAAAACGTGACCATTCGTGACTACTTCAGCACGTCGGTGTGATGGCGAGTAAACGCACAACGTTTACAATTGAGTACGACGTTTCGCCGGTGAGGAGAAGGAGCTTCGTCAAGCAATTTGCCAGACTTGTGAAGAAGCCCTCCTGCTAGAGCAAGGTGATATCGTCGCTGTTAGCCTATCACAGGGGTCGGCAACTTGCGGCTCCAGAGCCTGCAGGCGGCTCTTTAACGACCGCTTCGTGACCTTATTGATTAAGGACCGCCGCCTCGTTTTCACCACAGTGCACTGCGGCTCTTGAAACACTGAGATTCTTACCGAATTCGGAAAAAAATGTCTGCTCTTGTCATTTTGGTTTCCGACCGCTGGCTGACCGCGTGCAACAGATCAAACATTTTTTATTACGAATATCGGTCATGAAAGCCAGGAAGACCGTGGCCGCGCCAGGGAGACCGTGGCCGCGCCAGGGAGACCGTGGCCGCGCCAGGGAGACCGTGGCCGGGCCAGGGAGACCGTGGCCGGGCCAGGGAGACCGTGGCCGGGCCAGGGAGACCGTGGCCGGGCCAAAGAGACCGTGGCCGTGCCAGGGAGACCGTGGCCGGGCCAGGGAGACCGTGGCCGGGCCAGGGAGACCGTGGCCGGGCCAAAGAGACCGTGGCCGGGCCAGGGAGACCGTGGCCAGGCCAGGGAGACCGTGGCCGCGCCAGGGAGACCGTGGCCGGGCCAGGGAGACCGTGGCCGCGCCAGGGAGACCGTGGCCGGGCCAGGGAGACCGTGGCCGGGCCAGGGAGACCGTGGCCGCGCCAGGGAGACCGTGGCCGCGCCAGGGAGACCGTGGCCGCGCCAGGGAGACCGTGGCCGCGCCAGGGAGACCGTGGCCGGGCCAGGGAGACCGTGGCCGGGCCAAAGAGACCGTGGCCGGGCCAGGGGGACCGTGGCCGGGCCAAGGGGACCGTGGCTGGCTGTGCGCCAGGGTCGTGCCGGGCGGACTGGTTGCCCTGCACGTGCTGGAGGAGGAGGATGAGGCTGCAAAGTGGCTCTGTGGTCTATGTGTGGACTGACGTCCACTCAAAAAACGTTTTATTCATCTAAAATATATAAATATATCTTTAGTAAATGTATCTCTTGTGTTTACTGTGGGAAGTCACGTGAAACAGCATTCGCTCAATAAATGTTGGCGTCGAGAAGCTGCGCGCGCTTTCTCGCACTCGCCATCCGAACGGGGATTTCAAGATCGCCTCCCTCGGTCGACTCGGCGTGGACAGAGCGCGAGAGATACTAAAGCCCCCGGGCGCGTCATTTGCGAGCAATTTCAGCATCCGTAGCAGCATCTACGCAGCCGAAGTGGCGAACTGTGTTCCCTATGATGCAACAATCGACACACTCGTTATTAGCGATACTGTGGCCTTCATGGAAACAACATATATAATAGACGACGTTTCGAGCAATAGTCCTTCTTCATAGCACACGAGTAATGTTGACGAATTGCAGCTATATTCACGAATGCGATGAGATTTTTATTGTTGTTGTTGTTCACTGTGCGTGTGCACCGTTGCCAAGCCAGCATCAACAACATTGTTTGCGTCACGCCCTCGATGTTACCTAAAATCACGTGTTCCCGAGCGGCGGCTGCCAAGCAGAAGGGCGGTGGTCAGCACCACGTGCGGCACCATGAGCGCGATTCTCGGCTACGAATAAAACTATTTTATATTTTTTATTCGACCAGCTAAGGCATCCCGCTGAGCTATGCAGCTCTTTCTTCAGAAGCGACCTGGCCACAGATGGTAGCTTAACGAAGTGGCTTGTCACGTGGAAATATTATAGCGGCCAAAGACTCAGAACGCGTAATGTTGATTCTAAATGTGGAGGGGGAAAACCGGGGGACCCAGAGAAAAATCCACGTGACCACGGGGAGAGAAACACGCAATCTCCAAATATACAGGCGAGCGATATGTACGTATGTTGAACTTCTTTCGCACCAATCGTGCTAATCAGAGGTGGGAACCGGTCCTGCGCTCACTCCCCGCTACCTTCGCCAACACGTGCTGACCAGCGTGGCGAGGCATAGTCAAACAACCCACGTGGGCGCCTTCATCCAGCGGTGGATTGACAAGAATTCCCGAATAATCAGTAAAAAAAACTAAAAAAGGCTCCCCGAACGCCAGTCATTGTCGCACGGACGTTCGATTAGCTGGACGGAAGAGACGACCGCCCCGGTGGCTGACTCGAGAAGCAAGAGACCTTTTTCCCTTTCTACAACCCCTTTTATTGTTACTACATCAAAGGTAACCCGGCGCCGACTCACTGGCCAATCGGCTCGCTGGGATTTCCAAGCCGCATTTCGTTGCTATTTTTAGCTATGTCCGTGCACCGGTTGGCTGCCGAGTGCCCGACCAATCACAGGGGTGACCCCGCTTTCCCGCCGTTCGTGGCTCAGCCCCCCTACCTGCCTGCCGACTCGTGTGTGGGGTGTGTGTGTTAACCGCGGTGGCTGGGCAGCCCCGTCGTGACCATGTAATTTCAACCCAAGTCACGGCGCCGCGGTGCGAGTTAGCATCGGGGGAGATCACCCAAATTCTCTGGCCGTGAAGATTATCCCTATGAGAGGGCTTCTGGGTGAAAACCTGTCGGCCAGGTGACCTCCCCTCGGAGCTCTATGTGGGGGGAAATGTGTGAGGGTGTGTTTATGTGGGGGTTGGTGAGTGGGAAGCCGCGTCGTCCCCGTCGCTTGGCGGTGGTCGAGTCGTAGGTGGGGCTCCCGCAGAGCGGCTTCGTGGCTGCGGCATCACATTCGCTGCGCTACGAACACGGTGACCCGAGTTCGATTCCCGCTCACGGCCAGCGGCAGTGACGATTATATGAACCGGTCCTGGGCCTCCCCTAGGTCGACTCAGCCTCAAATTAGTACTTGGTGCAGTGTGTGAACATTGCCACTGGGGAGACAAAGGCGGCCGAGCGTGATGCTGGCCACCCACCCCTTCGTGTGCCATTCCGGCCTTCATAGGTGCTCGCTAACAGCACTTGCCCCAACAGTCTGGTAAGGCTATACGGGGGGTCTTTGGCTCTTGTGTGGGGGAGCGGTGGCGTCGTCGTGGCCAGCGCACTCAGCAACCCGAGTTCGAGATGAATGCCCACAGGCAGCATCAGCGGCGACTACCTCAACCAGTCCCTGGGCCTCCCGTATGTCGACTTCAATGGGCACCTGGTGCTGCGTATCGCCATCAGCACTGGGGAGACAGAAGTGGCCGAGCGTGACTCCCCCTACCATCGGTTGTTCGCCTTTCCGGCCTTCATAGGTGCTCGCTAACGACACTTGCCCCAAAGGGTCTATAAGGCTATACGGGGGGTCTTTGTCTTCACGTGTGCTTCTCCGTCTCCCTCTCGCACGCCCTCTCCTCATCCCTTCCTCCTCTGGGGTCTTCAGGCTAATTAATAAGAGTCGTGTGAGAGAGGGGGGGAGGCAGAGTGCTGCTCGAGTGAGGGAGGGAGAGGAGGAGCGAGTGAGTTGTAGTGTGAGAGCGAATGAGTGTGTGAGTGTGACAGAGTTTGTGTGAGGGAGAGGGGGAAGCTTGAGTGTGAGAGACGTGGGGAGTGTGAGAGAGGGTTTAATAAAAAGTGTGAGATATATAGAGAGTGAGAGACTTTTGACTTTTAAACAACTTTTATTGCCGCCAGCAGCAACAGCACTGGAGGCGATTTCGATATGAAATACACAAAGTCACCAGCAAACAAATTAAATTTAACGCTACAAATCCACGCGCTGTGGCGCTAAAAGCACCGCGCACAACACGAAAGAAAAGTCACGTGGTGGTTGTGGTGGTCTTCGCGCACGCCACGGCGACGAGCGAGCGCTTCAGAAGGTGAACACGAGGGTGCCGTCCACGCTGGTGCAGAGAGGGGCTTGTCCGGCTCCCCAGCGTTCGAAGAAGACGCGCACATCACCGACACGTGTGTGGTACATGGCGTGCTCCAGCCAGAGCCGCGCCTTAAGCAGGCCCCTGAACACTGGAAGCGCAGAGCAGCCGTCAGTGTCACCTTCCAGCATATTTTTTCTCGTTCTGTACACCGCCATCTTCGCCTGAGCACAGGCGAAGTTGGCGAGGTCATGGTGCTTGTTAGCCAGGTAAGGCACCACCCCATATACGTAGCTGCTGTTGTAGAAGGGCACCCCCAGTTTCCTGAAGATGTCCCTCAAAAGGCGGAACATTGCTTTGAGCCGCTGGCAGTGTAAGTATTGGTGGGGCAGATCCTCCCTGGCACCGCAGGAAATGCACAAGTCTGTTACCCCTGGCGAGATTCGGCTGAGCCACACGGCCGATGGCAACGTGCAGTGTGCCAATCTCCACTGGAGGTCACCGCAGCGTTTGGCTACGGGGGAGACTTGCACATTTGCTTCCACTGAGGGGCGGTCGCATTGAGGGGAGAGACATAGTCTCTCCATTTTGTGTAGAGCGTGAAAGACTTTTGACTTTTAAACAACTTTTATTGCCGCCAGCAGCAAAAGCACTGGAGGCGATTGCGATATGAAATACACAAAGTCACCAGCAACACAAATGAAAATGAACGCTACAAATCCACGCGCTGTGGCGCTAAAAGCACCGCGCACAACACGAAAGAAAAGTCACGTGGTGGTGGTGGTCATCGTGCACGCCACGGTGACGAGCGAGCGCTTCAGAAGGTGAACACGAGGGTGCCGTCCACGCTGGTGCAGAGAGGGGCTTGTCCGGCTCCCCAGCGTTCGAAGAAGACGCGCTGCACATCACCGACATGTGTGTGGTATGCGTGCTCCAGCCGGAGCCGCGCCTTAAGCAGGTCTATGAACACTGGAAGCACAGAGCGTGAAAGAGGGCGTGTGAGAGATACAGCGTGAGAGAGAGAGAGTGTGTGAGAGTGTGTGAGAGAGGGAGTGAGTGAGAGGGAGTGTGAGAGGGAGTGTGAGAGTGATAGAGTGTAAGAGTGTGTTAAAGAGGGAGTGTAAGAGTGTGTGAGAGTGTGAGAGAGAGAGAGTGTGAGTGAGAGTGTGCGAGGGAGTGTGAGAGAGAGAGAGTGAGTGAGAGGGAGTGTGAGAGTGTGAGAGTGTGAATGAGAGAGTGTGAGTGAGAGAGAGAGTCACACCCGACAGCAGGGAGCTGCGCGCGCCGCGCTGAGCGGCCGGCGTCAGCCGTGGCGCGTCGGGCTCGGCCCGGGCCGTGGGCATTGGCCACGCTTACTTAGCTCTCAAAGGGCTCCTCCGTGGGGGGGCTCGTTAGCTGGAGCCGGCCCGGCGGTGGGGGGTGGGTGGATGGGATTTGGGGGGAGGGGAGGGGGCAGGAGGCTGGACACGGGAGAATGCGGTGGCTGGGTCGGGGTGGAGGGGTGTGAGGAGCGGTGGCGCGGCGGTTAGCGCTATGCTGCGCTACGAACCCGGCCACCCCAGTTCGATTCCCGCTCGCGGCCAACAGCCGGTGACGATTGTCTGAACCGGTCCTGGGCCTCCTCTAGGTCGACTCGGCCTCAAATGAGTACCCGGTGTGGTGTGTAAACATCGCCACTGGCGAGACAAAGGTGGCCGTGCGTGGTGCTGGCCACCCACCCCCTCGTGTGCCATGCCGGCCTTCATAGGTGCGGCTCGCCTACAGCACTTGCCCCAAAAGTTTGTTATGACTAGACGGGGGATCTTTGTCTTTGGGTGTGGGAATATGGACAGCATCAACTTCTTCTTGTCGTATGGCTGCTGATGTAGCTGCAGAGCAACGACTTCACATTCAAGGCGGTCAAGCCACAGACAACCGCGTCAGGAGCAAGCGGAGTCGTACAGCAGCAGCAGTATCATCGCTGTGATGTCTCCATCGTTATTTGTGGATCGGGGCATTGCGTCGTGACCCGTGGTACGGTCTGTACTGGATGACCACAGTCGCACCGCTACTGGAGAGAGCTTTGAATTATCCTTCTGTGCGTCAGATATCCGCATCCACTGCGATGGTTTGTGCAGGGGACGCGAGCTAGAGTGGACCATGAGCAATTTCGTGGAAGTTCAAACCCCAGGGAATCTTCTGCGTTAGGTTTTTCACAACAAGGTGGTTGCTTGTGAGTTCAGGATCAATGATAATGTACCGTACACGTCTTTCGGAAGAAGAAGAGAAATAACAACACCCAATCCGAGCTTAATGAAAGGTGGGCTTCCTGCAGATTTTATTTTTTTGCACGCGCCTGGTCTCCGGCATCCCAAATGACAGATTTTATTTTATCTTTTCAAGTGACAATTATCCAGACGTGACGGATTCCATGCGATCACGGGCAGGTTGATCTCGAAACGTGGCTTACACGTCACTGATCACGCCCGATGTCAGATCCGATCCGTCACGCGAGCAGTGAGCGCGACGTCTCCCCTCGTTCGGCGAGCGAACCGATCCCGGGAGACTCCCCACGGCCATCGAAACCAGATCCGCGTTTGATCCGCAACAGAGGCAGCGGTTCGTGCCCTGATCGTTCGCGGCAACCCGGTGGCGCGTGCGGCACTGCTGGCGAAAGTCGCCCACCGGTCCCCTCACCATGGTCACCCTCCTCTTCCTCCTCACCACCACCTCCCAAACCATCACGCGCCCTCCCCACCACCACGCTTCCCAAACAACTTCCAATTCTGTCGCCCACCCCCGCTCTGTCTCTCTCCACCTCCCCAACTTCCCTGGGCTCTCATCCCTCTTCCTCCTCCTCCGTGGCCCCGCAACGGGGGGAACCCCCCGCTTAGCCAAGGTGGTGGGGGGGGAGAAGACAAAGCGGTCCGCGGGCGCACGGTGCCGGTGGTGGCGGTGGGCATTGTGCCGGGACGCCGGGAGGGCTCCGATTGAAGCGGCGCGCTGGCTCGGGGCGCGCTGGCGCCAGCCGCAGAGACGCGGCCTGGGAACGGGGCGAGCGGAGAGAGGGGCTTGCCGCAAGCCCTGCTGCTGCTCCTGCTGCTGCTGCTGCAGGGCTAGTGAGTGGGGCTGTGGCTGGGCTGGGTGGGATGCGATGATGATGTCGGGGGATCGTTGTTTTGTTGTTGTTGTTTAGTGGTGGTGGTGGGGGTTATTCGCACATATGCGAGGCGGTGCAGTCTCAGCAACGCAATATTTATAGGCCCTCTTTCTCAGTGATAAAGAAGCCCATGGGAGCGAGGCACTTCGGATTGTTTAATGCATTCCCAGCAACGATTGGCACTTCCCCCCGCCCCCCTCAGCACTGCGAGGAGCGGTGGCGTGGTGGTTGAACGCACTGCGCTAGAAACCCGATGAATGCATCAGTTTGATTCGAGTGATTTCTGAACCGGTCCTTGGCCACTTTCCTCCACCAGCCCCGCACTCACTAGCGCGGTGAAGTATGGTCAACCAATTCCCATGACCGACACGGCATGGGGGAGGTCTTTAACCAGCAGTCCATTAAAAAGTGCTGAACATGATGCTGAGCCAGTGGCGTAGTAACTACATTATCAGTAGTGTAGTAAGTACATTATCAGTGGTGTAGTAACTACACTATCAGTGGTGTAGTAACTACATTATCAGTGGTGTAGTGACTACATTATCAGTGGTGTAGTAACTACATTATCAGTGGCGTAGTAACTACATTATCAGTGGTGTAGTAACAACATTATCAGTAGTGTAGTGACTACATTATCAGTGGTGTAGTAACTACATTATCAGTGGTGTAGTAACTACATTATCAGTGGTGTAGTAACTACATTATCAGTAGTGTAGTGACTACATTATCAGTGGTGTAGTAACTACATTATCAGTGGCGTAGTAACTACATTATCAGTGGCGTAGTAACTACATTATCAGTGGCGTAGTAACTACATTATCAGTGACATAATAACTACATTATCAGTGGCGTAGTAACTACATTATCAGTGGTATAGTAACTACATTATCAGTGGCGTAGTAACGACATTGTCAGTGGCGTAGTAACTACATTGTCAGTGGCGTAGTAACTACATTATCAGTGGCGTAGTAACGACATTATCAGCTCAACGGGTGCGGCAATCGATCAGATGAGGCCCCAATATTTGATTTGTGTCGCACCGTCGGCTATTCTATATCGCGTCCTCATTACTCCGCTCACGGTCTCGAACATTTAACGCTGTGGGGGCGCCTCCGTCTTCGCAAAATGCAGCCACTAAAGAGCTCCATCATAGCTCTTTGCAATATGACGTTCACTGTTCTAATTAAATTAAAATAAAACGTGGAACTTAAATGAAAGCATGTCCATGAAAAATAAACTTAAACCGCGCTTCAAAATAAGTGTTGTTGTTGTACACTGTTGTCGAAAACAAATCTCATGGTGGCTTTCAAGGGGGCCGCCAACTCGGGCAAGGCACCCCCCTGCCTGACCCCACGCTGCTCGTTACGCCACTGCGCTGATGTCAAACGTGGAATTAGCCGTGTCACCACGTGCCGACGCAGTGTGGAGACTGGTCCCGGACACAGCCGACGAGGGCGCCACCCCTCGCACGTCAACTACCGTCCGTTGAACTCCCTTCGCACCATATTCTTGGTTCTTTCGGTAAAGTCACGTAGAAGGGAAATAATAAAATAATAAGAATATCAACCAATAAAAACATCTAAATTTCCTTCGCACCGTTACGCAGCCGACCCATGCTGATGGACGGCTGCCACCCATCGCGGCGGAACGGGCTGACAACCGCACGGAGGGTCGCGCGGGAACGATGCCGCGGCGAGAGTCGTCGTCGTCGTCGTCTTCCCCAGGACGAGCGGGGACCCGGGCGGGGTTGGTGTGAAGCCGAAGCACTCGCGAGTCGGGCTCCTCTTGTCGAGCTGGAGCGTCAGGTGTGGCTACTCCAGCCCGTCCCGCTGTCCGCCAACCACGGGACTTCGCTTTCGAGCTCGCGCGATCACATCGCTCGCTCATCCCCGACAGCGCATGAGGAAGTTGACAGGCCCCGGGGGTTGACGCTGGTCTGTAGTAACGCAACCGCGAGACCAACGGTGAGGGGTGTTGGGGGCTGGATCGGTCACTGAACGGCACGGAGCGAGAGTTGGTCTGTCCCAGCTGGCGAACGGTGACGTCCGCTGCTGTTATTCTGACAATACCGCGGCGCACCTGCGCACTTGAAGCGACGATTTCAGGTGGCGAGTGATATAAAGAGATCACAACCGAGCCTGGGCCACCACCTTAACCCCCCCACCCACCTCGTGGCCAAACGTGAAGTATGAACTGTGGAGCGGTTTCGACTTTCTGGGTCTCATCAAGCGTCGCCTACCAGGAGACGTTACTGGCGAGGACACTCTGTCTTTAAACCACGCGGCCCTGCCCAACGCAGCAGCAGCATCAACAACCAGAGCCGTGCCTCGGGTACACGGCGGATCGGGGCGAGCGCCTCGGGCCCCGCGCTTTGGGGCCCACACGGCGTGGGATTTATCTCGGGGCCCGCACCTCCCCCCACCTCCTACGCCACGAGCGAGACGACAACCTCACATTGCACGCTGCCCTGGTAGTGGGTGGCGCGGCGCCCCGGGGCCCTGCTGACAGCTCGCTGCGCGCCAGTGCTGAGGCGACAAAGCGGAATAATGTTGAACAATTAGCTCCTCGCTCGCTCGGCACTGCTGCGGCCCCGTGCGCGCCGCCACGGCCGCCTCGCGCCCTCGGCTCCGCAGGGATAGACCCCCCGAAGTTAGACCCCGCCCCCCCGAGGATAGACCCCTCGGGATAAACTCCCTGACAATAGACCTCCCGATGATAGAGCCCCCCCCACCCCTAAAAAAATAGACCCCTAGGGGATAGACCCCCGGGGACAGACCCCCGTTCCCACGCACGTGTTCCCCACTCGGTACTTCCCGCATGTAACCGCGGAGGAAGGGAACTGTGCCTCTGGTCTGGCCGCGGACACGAGGCGTGACGACGGCGGCGACGAATGAGTCACGCGTTATCCTCGTCGTAAGGCACTACCACGAGAGTGCAAGGCACGCCTATCCATGATGATCCTATGTTATATCGCGAGAGTTGTCTTATTCCTGAGCTTACCTGGGGTGTCCGGCCAGCTCTCAATGGAATTGCTGCGAGTTCAAATCCTGGTCGGGGGTCGACTCATCATACCGTTGGGGTCGATAAAGTAGGTACCACCTTGCGGGGAAGTTAACCGTGGTGGCCTTATGGATAGCCTCGCCCCGTCATAGGAACACGGAATGTCCACCCATGCTCGGTGACTTGTCGATCCCGGTAGCAAGAAGACGAGGCACCTTCGATTCGCACGGTTGGCTACGTACGGTGCGAAAGAAGTTCAACGTGAACACGACGCTAAGGCGAGGTGGACGCGCCGTGCCACCGTCCCGCAGCACCCCTGTGGAGCGGGCGTGATCGCACACGCAGAGCTTGACTGAGCTGCAGGGCGGTTTAGATGTCATCTCCTGTGCCACTGATGTCAGCCGTAGTCTGATGTCGAACTCGAGTCGCCATGTGATCTGTATATGGATGTGATCTGTATATGGCGCTTGCTTGAACGTCTCAGCAAATTAAAACCCTTCCACACATGGCATCTCATCTAAACTATGGCAATGTCAAGGGGGACCCCCAGTGACAACCCTCCCTACGCGGCACAAACATGCGCGCAGCACACGCCAGCACGTGTGCCCGGAGCTTGCGTACAGTGCGCTAACCACCGCTCCACCGCTCCCCCACACAACAACAACACTCGCACTCTACCCCCGTGCACAGGGTAGGGGCTGCCCTCCTCCTCCTCCCACGATCCCCCACCACCACCACCTCTCTCTCTCTCTCTCCCATCTCGGCACGAGATCGGCACCGGGCAGCAGATGCGAGCCCAGCGCCGCCATAAAACAGCGCCGCCGCGGCCCGGCGCCCGGGCGCGGGGTCGCTGGCGGGCGCGGCCCCGTTCCGCGGGCCGCTCGGCGGTGCCGCGAGTCTAGACGGGTCGCCCGGGCCCCCCCCCCCCTTCCTCCTCCTCCCTCCTCCACCGCGCCACCAACGTCAAGAGGCGCGCGGAGTAGGCGCCGCCGCCGACGCCGCCGGCCTGCGGTTGTTATAGAAACTGCGGCGCGGCCGCTCTGAATTTCGCCAGTGAATTAGCTTGGTGTGTTTCACGCGACGCGGCACAATGCGCCCTAATTAGGGTCTCGACATGCGACCAGCGGGGCCAGCCTTCTCATCCCCTCCCCCCCCCCGCTGCCTCGCCGCCCCCGCTCCGCCACCCCACGGCCCCCCTCCCCCCTCCCACCCGCGCCCCCACCGACTTTGGCCGCGGATGACGGCGCTCCAAATCCTCGCGTCGCGAATATAAAAGCGAGCGCGGGTCTCCTCCGCGGCCCCATCGCCGACCGCCCGTCAGCGTCACGCATGGGCGCGCCGAGACCATCATGCCGGGGTCCCTGCGCACGGAGCCCGCGCCGCTGCTCCTGCTGCTGCTGCCCATGCTGCTGCCCCTGCTGCTGCTGCGGATCGAGGGCAGCGCCGCGCAACATTTCCTCCACCTGCGCCCCGTGCCCAGCGAGGAGCTGCCCCTCACCGACCTCATTGAGTACCCGGACCCCGAGCTCGACCCCAAGACCAAGGACCTGGACGAGAGGGTGCTGAGGAGGCTGCTGGGCAGCCACTTCGATCCGACCTTCATGTCCGTCGCGGCGCCGGGCGAAGTTCGCGCCCGCGGACTCGCCAAGAACTCCAGCGAGTCCGGCGAGCCGCACGCGCGGACCCCGCAGCACGGCCGAGGGGCCGCGGCGG
The DNA here is from genome assembly GCF_964198595.1 of Lampetra fluviatilis. Lineage (NCBI taxonomy): Eukaryota > Metazoa > Chordata > Hyperoartia > Petromyzontiformes > Petromyzontidae > Lampetra > Lampetra fluviatilis. The sequence continues at coordinate 11,268,796 of NC_136309.1, forward strand.
CTGCTGCTGCTGCGTCGGCGGCGTGGCGCGACCGCGTGATGCCGAGCGAGATCAGGGACATGGACTTCGCGCGTGCCGCTTGGCCGGACCCCAGGGGCTCGCGAGCCGGCGCCCTGGGCAGGAAAGCGCGGCGCAAGATGCAGCTCTTCCTGTGGGCCTACACCCAGTGCCCCGTGGCGTACGCGTGGAAGGACCTGGGAGCGCGCTTCTGGCCTCGCTACGTGCGCGAGGGCAGCTGCCAGAGCGGCCGCTCGTGCTCCATCCCCGCGGGCATGAGCTGCAAGGCGCAGCGCTCCACCAGCAAGGCCATCCTGCGCTGGTACTGCCGTGGGTGGGGCGCGCACAGGAACTGCACGTGGCTGAAGATCCAGTATCCCATCATAGCCGAGTGCAGGTGCTCCTGCTGAGACGACGAGGGGGGCGCATCGAGCCACTGCTGGACGGATGACGAACATCTCCCTGCCTCTCTCGCTCTCCGCGCGGGGTGCCACGTCGCGCGCTCCGGATGCCGCCTGGAATTCGCTCGTGGCTCCATCTCTGCTTTGGTCGTCCCGGACATTCCCTTACGACTGTGCCCGTGTGTGGTATGTGTCTGCCAACACATGGCGAGCCGAGTTCGATTCTCGCGAACGGCCAACACCAGCGACCATTATTTGAACCAGTCTTAGGCCTCCCCTAGGTCAACTCAGCCTCAAATGGGTACCTGGTGCGGTGTGTAAAAGCATCGCCACTAGGGAGACAAAGGCGCACAGGCGTGGCGCTGGCCACCCACCCCCTCGTGTGCCGTGCCGGCTTTCAAAGGTGCTCGCGAACAGCACTTGCCCCAACAGTCTGTTGAGGCTACACGGGGAATCTTTGACTTTGTGTGACGATTCGCAAATTGAAACTGACGCGAGCCGCGTCCCATGAACATCGATTGCGTCCGTCACAAGTTGTACACTAACATCCACGTGGTAGGATAGGATACGATTGAGTTATATATATTTGGAAATATATAAATATACAGATAGTTTTTATTATATATATCATGAACAGTTCCTTATTGTTTCAGTATTAAGGCGATGTGTGTGTGCTCAAAGGAACGCGTCGCTGTGTGCACGCAAGAGTTATAGCGCTACCAATTAGTGTGCTAGCCAGTGTTACATCACTACCAATTAGTGTGCTAGCCAGTGTTACATCACTAGCAACTAGTGTGCTAGCCAGTGTTACATCACTACCAATTAGTGTGCTAGCCAGTGTTACATCACTACCAATTAGTGTGCCAGTGTTACATCACTACCAATTAGTGTGACAGTGTTACATCACTACCAATTAGTGTGCCAACCAGTGTTACATCACTACCAATTAGTGTGACCGTGTTACATCACTAGCAACTAGTGTGCCAGTGTTACATCACTACCAATTAGTGTGCTAGCCAGTGTTACATTACTACCAACTAGTGTGCTAGCCAGTGTTACATCACTAGCAACTAGTGTGCCAGTGTTACATCACTACCAATTAGTGTGCCAGTGTTACATCACTACCAATTAGTGTGACAGTGTTACATCACTACCAATTAGTGTGACAGTGTTACATCACTACCAATTAGTGTGACAGTGTTACATCACTACCAATTAGTGTGCTAGCCAGTGTTACATCACCACCAATTAGTGTGACAGTGTTACATCACTACCAATTAGTGTGACAGTGTTACATCACTACCAATTAGTGTGCCAGTGTTACATCACTACCAATTAGTGTGACAGTGTTACATCACTACCAATTAGTGTGCTAGCCAGTGTTACATCACCACCAATTAGTGTGACAGTGTTACATCACTACCAATTAGTGTGACAGTGATACATCACTACCAATTAGTGTGACAGTGTTACAGCACTACCAATTAGTGTGACAGTGTTACATCACTACCAATTAGTGTGACAGTGTTACATCACTACCAATTAGTGTACCAGCCAGTGTTACATTACTACCAATTAGAGTGACAGTGTTACAGCACTACCAATTAGTGTGACAGTGTTACATCACTACCAATTAGTGTGACAGTGTTACATCACTACCAATTAGTGTACCAGCCAGTGTTACATTACTACCAATTAGAGTGACAGTGTTACATCACTACCAATTAGTGTACCAGCCAGTGTTACATTACTACCAATTAGAGTGACAGTGTTACATCACTACCAATTAGTGTGCCAACCAGTGTTACATTACTACCAATTAGAGTGACAGTGTTACATCACTACCAATTAGTGTGCCAGCCAGTGTTACATTACTACCAATTAGAGTGACAGTGTTACATCACTACCAATTAGTGTGCCAGCCAGTGTTATAGAAACTGCCAATTAACGCACTCCGCCAGTGGCTTCTGGTTGTCGTATTCTTGTGGGCTCGCATTTCGAAACGTTCCGCTCAAACAGCGGTGTAGAACCTCCGCCCCGTGACTTATCCAGACCTGCGACCACGAGTCCTTACTATCCGCCAACACCGCTGCGTCTTAGCCGCATTGATCGAGACCTCGAGGGTGAGAGTATCTTCCGTAGGTGAACACAACGACGCTGCAAGGTGCCCTCCCTCTCTCTCTCGCAGGGGGGCAGAAGTGACCACTGAGGAACGTGTGGATGCACGTTGAACTTCTTTCACACCGTACCCAGCCAACGGTGCTAATCGGAGGTTTGACGGGGTGGGCGGGACAGTTTTAAAGAAATAACTTTCCAAACGAGATGATTTCAAAGTGCATAGCTCCTGTGGCTTCCTAATATCGGAAGGAAGAGCGTTCCAGACGGCCCTCGCCACGCAGGGGGAGGGGAGCGGTGGGGGATTGGAGGTCACGTGTGCCGCGATGCGTCAATCGGAGATGCATCTCGGCGGTGTGTGAACGGACACGTCGGGAGTTGTGCACCTTACAGAACCTTACACAACAAGTGCATGCCGATGTCTCTGTTACCTGTCTCTGGTTGCCAAAAGCGTGAGCGCACACACGCGCTCACACGCACACGCTCGCACACACACGCGCACACACACGCGCTCACACACACGCTCAGACGCACACGCGCACACACACGCGCACACACACGCGCTCACACACACGCTCAGACGCACACGCGCACACGCACACGCGCACACAAAGACACACACACGCGCGCGCAAAATATAACTATCCCACGTTTCGCCTCTAACAGGCTGTTGGGGCACGTGCTGTGTGCGAGTAGCACCTATGAAGGCCGGAAAGGCACACAAAGGGGTGGGTGCCCAGCACCACGCCCGGCCGCCTTTGTCTCCCGAGTGGCGATGTTTACACACCGCACCAGGTACTCTTTTGAGGCTGAGTCGACCTAAGGGAGGGGGGCTAGGACGGGTTAAATTAATCGCCACCGGTGTTGGCCGTGAGCGGGAATCGAACCCGGGTCGCCAGGTTCGTAGCGCAGCGTAGCGCTAACCGCTACACTACCGCTCCCCACACACAGGCGCGTACACAAACACACGTACACACACACGTACAACAACAACCGCCATTCGCCACTAAGTGGCGGTGATGTCACCACGACGCTTGTGCCAGGCCATGTGCACCTTGAGGCCACGTGAAGTGTCGAACGCTCGCTGGCAGGAGGTCACGGGGCAGACCTAGGTGCCACGGGTCGACTGACTGAGATGACCGAGATGACTGGCTGATGCACCGCCTGTGCCCCCTACTGTGCCAACTTGCTGTGCTTTAGCACCCGGCGCTCCGCTCGTTGTTGTGAGCGTCGTTCCTCTGCCCTCCGTTGTTGCTGGAGGGCGACTGCCGCCAACTGCCCAGTAGTGTCCTTCACGAGCCTCCTCCACAGAGGCCGATCTTGACACCGCTGGTACCAGTCATCGGCAAGTCCACTCAGCTCCACGTCCTCCTGTACCACATCACTCCATCTCTTTTCTAGCCCGGGCCGCGCCCGTTTAGCCCCCTCGATCCGGCCGAACAAAAGCTGTTTAGGCATGCGGTGGCTGGGCATGCGGGCTACATGACCCAGCCAACGCAGCCTTGCCTGCCGGAGGAGCTCACCGATGGGACTTTGCCCAGATCTTTCAAGGATTTGTGAGCTCCTCACACAATCCAGCCTGGTTAAACCCAGGATGGATCGTAGGCAGGCCAGCCTAAATGTTTCCAACTGGCGAAGATGCTCCATTAGGGGGGTCCACGTTTCGCTCACCGATGGGACTTTGCTCGCACACACACACGACACACGCGCGCACACACACGCACACACGTACACACACGCACGTACACACACACGCGCGCGCACACACGCACGCACACACGTACACACACGCACACACACACGCGCGCACACACACACGCACACACGTATACGCACGTACACACGCGCGCGCGCGCACACACGCACACACACACGCGCGCACACACACACGAGGTGGTAATGTGTTTTGACGCTCGCACTTATTCGAGTAGACGTGTCCCTGGCATCCCAGTGCCTCTCGCTGTGAGCACGTGGCTTCATGGATCACTTTGGGATGGATGCATTCAGCGCACACGCTGCAAGTATTATTATTATAGATCGTGTTGCTGTGTGTACGCGCGCGTTAGCAATATGAGTTTCGAGCAATAAATCCGTGTGTCCCGGTGATGTACTCTACACAACACGTGAATGTTTGATGTGTTTTCTAAATATTTATGTCCGTGTTTATATTTTATTAAAATGCATTATGACGAGCTTGTGTTCATGTTTTAAGGACGTACGACTACTGGTTCAGAGCCACGAAGGTGAAATAGACTCTGCGTGTTCATTGAATGCATCCTGTGTGCGATTGAATCACACCGATGCCATAACGAGGGCTTCATTTCACATCGAATATTTTTTAGGTTTTTTTTTTCCCGGCCGGCTCGCTGTGGAGATGACTTGAAACGGTGTTGCCACGCAATCACAGTGGCCACAGCTCACAGTGAGGGCTATACTGGATGTGGTGTACCGGGCGCGGATATAATTTCCAGGCCCACCGACCCAGACAGACCCCGGCCGACAGGAATCCTTTGGTTGTGCGTATTGTTTATTAAGATTATTAGAATAGTAACTTCACAATGGCGTTACCAATATAGAGACTGTATTACGCGTAACGTCGCTGTTTTGATTAACCAGTGGAACTTCTAAGCTTTCCGAGTCAATAAAGGCAGCTTGCCTCGTGTGTTACTCTCGGCTTGAGATAACTCTTCTTACACGGTCGGTGAGTGAATGCGGAGGAAGGCGTGAGCAGTGCCGAATGTGCGACTGTTCCTGCACAGACACACCATCATCATAGACACACCATCATCATAGACACACCATCATCATAGACACATCATCATCAACACCATCATCATCATCAACACCATCATCATCCTAGATTTGAAGCTTTCTGGACTGCAAGGATTCATACTCTTAGGTGTTTCGATAAAGTCACGTAGGTAAAAAATAAATAATGATATAAATAATAATAGAAATAAAATAATAAATCACGACGTTTCGGAGGCAACAATAGTCTCCGTCATCAGGTGGGACCGTCACAGCTAGATTTACTGTCTCTTGGAATTTTGCCTCACTTGAGACAGTAAATCTAGCTGTGACGGTCCAACCTGATGACGGAGACTTGTGTTGCCTCCGAAACGTCGTGATTTATTATTGTATTTCTATTATTATTTCTATTATTTTTTATTTTTTACCTACGTGACTTTACCATCATCATTACCACCATCATCATAGACACACCATCAGCATCATCAACACCATCATCATAGACACACCATCATCATCATCAACACCATCATCATCAACACCATTATCATAGACACACCATCATCAACACCATCATCATCAACACCATCATCATAGACACACCATCATCAACACCATCATCATAGAAAAAACCATCATCAACAACATCATCATCATCATAGACACACCATCATCATAGACACACCATCATCATAGACACACCATCATCATAGACACACCATCATCAACACCATCATCAACACCATCACCATAGACACACCATCATCATAGACACACCATCATCATCATCATAGACACACCATCATCATAGACACACCATCATCAACACCATCATCATCATCATAGACACACCATCATAATAGACACACAATCATCATCATCATCATAGACACACCATCATCATAGACACACCATCATCATCATCACCATAGACACACCATCATCATAGACACACCATCATCATCACCATCATCAACACCATCATCATAGACACACCATCATCAAAACCATCATCATCATCATAGACACACCATCATCATAGACACACCATCATCATCATCACCATAGACACACCATCATCATAGACACACCATCATCAACACCATCATCAACACCATCATCATAAACACACCATCATCATAGACACACCATCATCAACACCATCATCAACACCATCACCATAGACACACCATCATCATAGACACACCATCATCAACACCATCATCATAGACACACCATCATCAACACCATCATCAACATCATCATCATAGACACATCATCATCATAGACACACCATCATCATCATAGACACACCATCATCATAGACACACCATCATCATAGACACACCATCATCATAGACACACCATCATCAACACCATCATCAACACCATAATCATAGACACAGCATCATCAACACCCTAATCATAGACACACCATCATCAACACCATCATCATAGACACACCATCATCAACAACATCATCATCATCATAGACACACCATCATCATAGACACACCATCATCATAGACACACCATCATCATAGACACACCATCATCAACACCATCATCAACACCATCACCATAGACACACCATCATCATAGACACACCATCATCATCATCATAGACACACCATCATCATAGACACACCATCATCAACACCATCATCATCATCATAGACACACCATCATAATAGACACACAATCATCATCATCATAGACACACCATCATCATAGACACACCATCATCATCATCACCATAGATACACCATCATCATAGACACACCATCATCAACACCATCATCAACACCATCATCATAAACACACCATCATCATAGACACACCATCATCAACACCATCATCAACACCATCACCATAGACACACCATCATCATAGACACACCATCATCAACACCATCATCATAGACACACCATCATCAACACCATCATCAACATCATCATCATAGACACATCATCATCATAGACACACCATCATCATCATAGACACACCATCATCATAGACACACCATCATCATAGACACACCATCATCATAGACACACCATCATCAACACCATCATCAACACCATAATCATAGACACAGCATCATCAACACCCTAATCATAGACACACCATCATCAACACCATCATCAACAACATCATCATCAACACCATCATCATAGACACACCATCATCATAGACAAACTATCATCAACACCATCATCTTAGACACACCATTACCATAGACACACCACCATCATAGACACACCATCATCATCATAATCATAGACACACCATCATCATAGACACACCATCATCATCATCATAGACACACCATCATCATAGACACACCATCATCAACATCATCATCATCATCATAGACACATCATCATAATAGACACACCATCATCATCATCATAGACACACCATCATCATAGACACACCATCATCATCACCATAGACACACCATCATCATAGACACACCATCATCATCACCATCATCAACACCATCATCATCATCATAGACACACCATCATCAACACCATCATCATCATCATAGACACACCATCATCATAGACACACCATCATCATCATCACCATAGACACACCATCATCATAGACACACCATCATCAATACCATCATCAACACCATCATCATAGACACACCATCATCATAGACACACCATCATCAACACCATCATCAACACCATCACCATAGACACACCATCATCATAGACACACCATCATCATAGACACACCATCATCAACACCATCATCAACACCATCATCATAGACACACCATCATCAACACCATCATCAACATCATCATCATAGACACATCATCATCATAGACACACCATCATCATCATCATAGAGACACCATCATCATAGACACACCATCATCATAGACACACCATCATCATAGACACACCATCATCAACACCATCATCAACACCATAATCATAGACACAGCATCATCAACACCCTAATCATAGACACACCATCATCATAGACACACCATCATCAACACCATCATCATAGACACACCATCATCAACACCATCATCAACATCATCATCATAGACACACCATCATCATAGACACACCATCATCATAGACACACCATCATCATAGACACACCATCATCAACACCATCATCAACACCATCATCATAGACACAGCATCATCAACACCCTAATCATAGACACACCATCATCAACACCATCATCAACAACATCATCATCAACACCATCATCATATACACACCATCATCATAGACAAACTATCATCAACACTATCATCTTAGACACACCATTACCATAGATACACCACCATCATAGACACACCATCATCATCATAATCATAGACACACCATCATCATAGACACACCATCATCATCATCATAGACACACCATCATCATAGACACACCATCATCAACACCATCATCATCATCATAGACACACCATCATAATAGACACACCATCATCATCATCATAGACACACCATCATCATAGACACACCATCATCATCATCACCATAGACACACCATCATCATAGACACACCATCATCATCACCATCATCAACACCATCATCATCATCATAGACACACCATCATCAACACCATCATCATAGACACACCATCATCATAGACACACCATCATCATCATCACCATAGACACACCATCATCATAGACACACCATCATCATCATCATCATAGACACACCATCATCATAGACACACCATCATCAACACCATCATCAACACCATCACCATAGACACACCATCATCATAGACACACCATCATCAACACCATCATCATAGACACACCATCATCAACACCATCATCAACATCATCATCATAGACACATCATCATCATAGACACACCATCATCATCATCATAGAGACACCATCATCATAGACACACCATCATCATAGACACACCATCATCATAGACACACCATCATCAACACCATCATCAACACCATAATCATAGACACAGCATCATCAACACCCTAATCATAGACACACCATCATCAACACCATCATCAACAACATCATCATCAACACCATCATCATAGACACACCATCATCATAGACAAACTATCATCAACACCATCATCTTAGACACACCATTACCATAGACACACCACCATCATAGACACACCATCATCATCATAGACACACCATCATCATAGACACATCATCATCATAGACACACCATCATCATAGACACACCATCATCATAGACACACCATCATCAACAACATCATCATCATCAACACCATCACCATAGACACACCATCATCATAGACACACCATCATCAACACCATCATCATAGACACACCATCATCAACAACATCATCAACACCATCACCATTATCATCTTCATCATCATCTTCAACGGGGCATCAACACCTTGCCGAGGCGAAGAATATTGAGATCCGTGTGAGACTTGAGGAGCTATTGCTGAGATAAAAACGAAAAACTTTGAAAAATATTTTACCAGGTAAGGCCCACTGATGCTATATCAATCTTCAGAAGCGACCTGGCCACAAATGAAAGCTCAACGAAGTGGATTATGATGTGGACATTTATAGCAGCCTAATGCTCTAAACGCGTGTTTCTAAATGTGGAGAGAGAAAACCGGAGGACTCTGAGAAAAATCGACGAGGAGAACACGCTGACTTCAAATATACAGCAGCAGGCGTGAGGGTCGCGATCGAACTCACGACCTCCTGTGTACCAGGCGAGGTAGTTAACATCTCACCACCGCGGGGCCATCATCAGGACACCCGCACCAGTCCAGGCACTCGGCGAGGGCGAGACGGAGAGCACCAACGCGTACTGCCCATCGTGGTGAAGTATGGCCAATAATAGCCCCGTCGTGACCAACGCACCAGTAGAGGTGGGTCCAGAATTGGCAGCAACCACGCAGAGCGCAAATTGTGCTCGTCCCTCGCCCCGCCCCCTATCTCCACGGTGCCTGTCCGCGAGGCAGTACAGCAAGTAGGTCGCGGCCCTCTCGCCTGTACACCGGGCGGATGAGTGAGATTTACTGGGACAAAATAAGAAGCCATGACGTTAGTGTTAGTCTTTGGTTCTTTCGGTAAAGTCATGGAGATAGAATTTTTTTTGTAATAAAGTGACTAAAAATAAGAACCACGACGTTTCGATCACAGCACAAGCGATCGTCTTCAGGAGGAGAGAGATACGTCATTGTTCCCTGGCCTCTCTCTCTCTGCCCCTCCTCCTCCTCATCGGCTTCCTCCATCGCCTGTCGAGTCGTCGACAAGGAGGGGGGGCAGCCCGTGCCGCCCTCCCCCCCCGCGCTCTCCCATCCACCCAGCACTGCAGCTCACAGTAGAACTCTGACTCTTCAGAGACAATTCAAGGCCACCCTCTTCCTTAAAGACCACCTCTTCCTTAAAGGCCTCCTCTTTAATAAAGACCACCTCTTCCTGAAAGACCGCCTCATTATTGAAGACCACCTCTTCATTAAAGGCCACCTCTTTATTAAAGGCCACCGCTTGCTGCAAGCCCCCCACCCCACTCGCCTGCATTTCGAGTGCCACTGAGCTCGTCTGGGCGTCTCCCGCTCAGGACCCTTCCGCCTCCCGCGTCTCAGAATCGCGGCGCGAGACGCGGCGCTCTGCCGCGTGGCCGACCTCAGTCCACCTGCTGGAGCCGTCGATGACAAAGATCCCCCCTGACCTGATCGTGTGGATCATCGATGAGGGGCCGTCCATAAATGACGTCACGCACCTAGGGGGGGGGGGGTCAGACATTTGTGACGATGTGTGCCGAGGGGGGGGGGGGGTCAAAAATCACCAAAAATCGCGTGACGTCATTTATGGACGGCCCCTGATGTCGGTCGTTCAATCGAACCGCGATCTTCTGCTTCTCTCGTATGGCATAGGGGGGAAGGGGGCGGGGGGAGCAACGGTTTGTGTAGATGACGTCACAGTTGAATGTTAAGGTGGACGCTGTACGGATTGCGCGGTGCCGCCAGGGTGAGCGCGCGTGGATGGCCCCACTCGTCCGTGATGCCTTTGGCGGGTTCGGCTTTTGCCAACGTCGCAGTTTGGCGATTCTTAGATTTGTTTTCTTCTTCTCCATTCATGGAACGACATTGCCCCCCCCCCCCCCCCGTGTTGCGTATCGAACCGCCAATCACGAGGCGTCTCTGCTCTCGACCACGCACGTCCGGTGTAGGGGTTGGTTGTGTAATTATGATGATTCATGTTATACTTGGTGATTTATTTTTTACGACCAATATCGTCATTGTTTATTTTGCGTTAGATCATCGTGAAGGTACGATGATAATTTAGACAATAACCCTCCACCACCAGACAGAACCAATATTTTGATGAACACGTTGACAAATTAGTATAACAAAAATTACAAATGTTGTTTTTCAACGCTCCGGTTTTGATAATAAACCTAAAATCTATTTGCATATTTTCCCATCACGTGGAGACTTAATTTTATTGGCTCTTTCGGGCAGGGCAGTTTCTTTAGATACATTTTTTTTTACTTTATGTCTACACGACGATCCGACCCAAGATAAACTGATGAATTGAATTCGCATAGCATTGATGGTGAAGTATGGTCAAACATAACGAACACGGCGTAGGATAGCAGTGGTTTGACACGTGTTGTATGTCATGGGTTCACGGGGCCCCTGCAGCCCCTACAGGCCGATACTTTACACTTGTTTATTTTACCACTGAGCTACATAGATGTTTTTCAGAAGCGACCTTGCCATAAATGACAGCTCAACGAAGTGGCTTATCATGTGGAAATGTATAGCAGCCAAATACTCTAAACACGTGATGTTGATTCTAAATGTGGAGGGAAAAACAGAGCACCCGTAGAAAAATCCACGCGACCACGGGGAGAGAGACACCGCAAACTCCAAATATACAGCATCAGGCATTGTCAGGGTCGGGATCGAACCCACGACCTCCTGCATACCAGGCGAGGTAGTTAACATCTCGCCACCATGGCACCCGGTGGTGGCCTTTAAGGAAGTGGTAGGTGGTATCCTTTAGCAGAGAGACCCCATATCCATGCACACACACGGGCGGCACTCCGGCTTGTGAAGAGGATGGTGGTGGTGTAATTTGACCGATGGGTGCATCTAATTCCTGCTCACGTCACATGTCCATTTTATATAAACGAATGCTTTTACGCGTGACTTTAACACAGTTGTAGCATCAGATACACAAGGAAAAATAATGAATGAACTGATTGATTAATTGACGAAATGCATATGTATGTCGATGCCATGTGAGCGGTCAACCCACGCTGATGTGGGCCGACCACGTCCCATGATGTGGATGCCACCACGGGTTCGCCCGCGTGCTCGCGTGGGTCGCGTTGCGTTGGCGCGGAGCCGCCGAGTTTGGTGAGCGAAGCGCCTCCGGGATGGGAGCCGGTTGCCACCTGTTGCTCGTTTTCTCTCCGGCTCGGCCTCTTGTTGGGGCAGCTGCTGTCCCGAGAAGATCTCCAAATCCTCCCCCGGTGTTTGTCACCTGCGCGATAAGAAGACGCCACACGAGGCGATGCATTGCCCCCGAATTATCCGCAGACTTGAGGTGCGTCTTGTAATCCCGCAGGTGTTTGTGTGTGTGACCAGAGGAGCAGTAGTAGTGCATTAGTTATCGCGCTGCGCTGCGAACACGGCCACCCGAGTTCGACTCCCGATCACGGCCAACATCAGTGACGATTATCTGAACCGGTTCTGGGCCTCCCCCAGGGTCGACTAGGCCTTGAATGCGTACCAGGTGCGGTGTGCAAACATCGCCACCGAGGAGACAAAGGCGGTCGGGTGCGGTTTTGGCCACCCACCCCTTCGTGTGCCGTGGCAGCCCTCAGAGATGCTGGCTAACAGCATTTGCCCCAAAACTCTGTGAGGGCTATACGGGGGGTATCCGTGTCTCTTGGGGTGCGTTATGATTCAGGGACGAGGGAAGCATCATAATGCACGCGAGCTCTTCCGTGTTCGGACGTTGCCAGACACACTCTTCTCCCCGCGATATATCACGGCGGGTTTGGTTTTGTAACTCAGAGGTGGCAACCCCACGGATGTGCTGCCCACAAACAGGATTCCGGGGGGGCGGGGGAGTAAGCTACGGTGTGGGGGGGGACTGGCGGTAGGGGGCGGGGTGGGGGGTTAAACATGGGGGGGGGGGGGGTGGGTTGCATGGTTAGGCAGGTCGCGACCCACTCCGGGGGCACGGGAAGGAGTGAGGCCACGGGGCCCCGAGGAAGGCCGAGGCAGACTAAGGCAGTGGAGGAGCACAATGCGCGATCCGAGTCCATTGTGAGCGAGCCCCGGGCAGCGGCTCGCACGTGGGGAAGTCGCCCTTTGTGCGCTAAACTGCGTAATTAGCCCCGAGCCGCGCGGGTGTCCGTCACCGGCGCGATCAGCCGCTCCGGGCCAGCGGGCGAGCGCGTGTGAGAGCAGGGGGGGGGGTGAGGAGCGGTGGCGCTCGCGGTTCACGCTGCGCTGCGGAGCCCAGCGTCCCGAGTTCGAATCCCGCTCGCGAAGCAATGACGCTGGCTGGTATTTGAGGCGGTCCTTGGGGCCCTCCGCTAGGGTTGACTCAGCCTCAAGTGAGTATCTAGTGCGGCGTGTAAACATCCAGCACTTGAGAGACAAAGGCGGCCTGGCGTGGTGCTGGTCATCCAACTCCTCGTGCGCCGTGCCGGCCTTCATAGGTGCTGCTCGCTGAGAGCATTTGCCCCGACAGTCTGTTAAGGCAATAGTAGCCGTTGCATTCATCTTTGCACTGGGTAATGTGACTCGTCATCATTATCAGCCATGCTCGATCCACTGCTGGGTGACGACCTCCCCAAGGCCACCTCTCGCGATTCTGCGATGATGATAGTCCACCTAGCGCAGCTGCCGGTTACTAGTAGCATGCACAATAAGCGCTTTCACTTTACATCTTTAAACAGTACAAAGTGGGCACAGGTCCCCTCGTTCAGCAGTGGCTATTTCGTAGCTGATGATTGCGAATCGGTTATTGTACCAGTTTTGTCCTGTTTACATGCCTTGTGTAAGTCAGGTTTCCCTTGCGAGAGATACGTTAGGTCTCAATGGGCTCTCGTCAGCATCACGATCATCATCAGCCATGGTCGTCACTCCACTGCCATGGCTCACAGTTCCTGCGATGCAACCATTCACCCGCCTTGACCCACTTGCACGCGAGCTGATGCCATGGCTCAATGAGCTTTCATCTGCTTCTAAATGACATCATCTCCTTGCGTCTCTCTGTCTCTGAACATTCACCTCGTCCATCGATATAGGACTCGCTGGCCCCGTGACGATAATCAATCCGAAGCCCATTTAAGGAGCCCAAAGCCAAATCCTGACATCTGCCACAAAAATAGGTGATTGGGAAAACCTACAGCACCACGGTGGTAACCAGACTAGAAGAGCTGGTGGAAGAGTTCATCAGAACCGGTGACCAAGATTATGACACCGCACTGCTGGAGTCCCTGAGCTGTGCACGAACGACACGTTGGGAAGACGTCACTGCAGATGCGGAATTGACTCACTCGGGCCGTGAAGCCTGACAGCTCCACCGGAAATCCTCGCTGCCTCAAAACCAACTGACCGCCAAATGCCACGGCGAATGTCGGTGGCTTCCCGCACACCGCCGCTGCCATCCTGCCCAAAGGGGCACCGATTGCACGAACTCACCGGAGCGAGCCGTCCGAAAACGACTCTCTGCCATCACCTTGAGTCCGCTACCGCAAGCGACGGATCTCACGAGACAGTGCAGAGTCGCTGCAGCGGAAGTGGCTAGTGCCACTTAGGGCACTGGGCTACGATGGCCCGTGTCCTGAATTTTTAAAGAACCTGGGATTATGTGGACAGCCATGGCTTGGAAAACATTTTGACCGTCATACACAGGACAGGCAAAAATCCCAAAAGAATGGAAGCAAGCCGAAGTTGTCACCGTTCTGGAAGCCGGAAAGCTGCAATATTTTCCGTGCGCCTCCAAGCTGATGGACCGTGCCTCGCTTGCCACACTTTCTCCCACTATTGAGCCCCGATTTCCTCTAAACGAGCCGGATTCCCAACTGGCCCAAGCTGCTGTGAGCAGATCACCGCCTTCGTCACACTCAAAGAAGCTGGCATCTGGCATCAACATAATACCGGCACAGCAACGATTGACCTCGCTGCTGCTGCTGTCTACAACACTGCTTGGCATCATGGCTGCTGCTGAAGTTGCCCAACGTCACGAGACGCCGTTCTACTGTGCACCGACTCGACGCGATGCTCGGCAGCCGTACTCCCAGGGCGAACAACTCGCTGGCGAACACAGCCGCGTCATGAACAATCGCCTCCCTCAAGGCTCGGTACTAGCGGCGTCACTCTTTGACATTTATATGAGTCACTTGCCATTTACATCACCTCACAAGTTCATATATGCAGATGACACGGCCCTTGCTGCACACGGCACCAACTGCTAGACGATTGCCAGTGCTCTAACAGCTGATCTCACTTGATCGGTGTCCATCACTGGAGACTCCAATGAAATCCCTCCGAACCCAACACAGGAACTTTCCACCTGAACATTCATGCCACCCTCGATGTGTCCTTCTGTGGTAGCCCAGTGCGCTATGAGCCCACCCCAAGATGTCGAGGAGTTGTCACGGATAGCAGCCTGACCTTCACGCCCCACACAAAACAGATCTGTGAAAAGACCAAATCAAAAATCGCCCTGCTACAGAATATTACAGGAAGGACTTGGGGCGACTGAGCTGATGTGCTGCGAACTGCCTCCCTCCCACTGATCCACTCAGTGGCAGAGGATTGTGTTCCAGCCTGGTCAGGGAGCTCGTACACAAAATAACGCAATGCGCATCATAACTACGTCGGGTGGTGGAGGATTACGACACATTTATACTTACGCGATCTAACCCAAAACCTTTATTATGAATAATATTGGTCGCGAAAGCCGACTCATTAAACAGAAAGCTGAAACCGACACCAATCCCCTGGCTCCCTGTTCTGGTGAACATTCTGCCACCAAATATCCGCAGAGTCATCGCGCAAACTCCAAGGGAGTTGGCATGTTCTATTGCCAACGACAACCACCGACCCATCATCAACCAAGACCTCGAACAATGGTCTTCGCCATCGGCTCAAGTCTCGATCTCCTCTCTTCTATCGCCATCCTAGAATCTCACCCAGATCCAGAAGAACACTGCTGAACAGAGCGAAACAACGCGGACGTCCAGAAAAAACACCTCACTCGAGACCCAAACAATACTCCTCCTGGCTTTGATATTCATTGAAGACACCAGTGGGTGTTGTAACCATCAACTGCATCAGAACGTCAACAGGCCCATGTGCCCACCCCATTGTCAATGAAAAATTAAAGACAAGCCACTGCAGTGCGACTGAGGCCATGCAACCCAGACTACAGAACGTAACGTAAACCCATAGAGGCATATAGAGATACACAGAGACTCATCGAGATACAGAGAGACCCATAGAGATGCATAGAGACTCATAAAAACATACATACATAGAGACCCATAGAGATACACAGAGACCAATAGAGATATAGATACATTAAAATCAGTTTCACACGGAGGCTTTGGCGACCAATAATGTCCTTAATAAATAAAAAATGTGGTTTAGATCGCGTAAATATAAAAGTGCCGTTAAACCCACCACTATTCGACACCCAATTAGTAAGGTTCGTCACGTAAACAAAACATGCCAATGAGTTACTAGTCGGGTGGTGGCGGGTTTAACGGCGCATTTATATTGATGCGATCTAACCCCAAAAAAAACCCGTTATTATGGACATTAAATTCAAGCCACAATAGTGCGATGGTGGCCATGGAATGCAAACTGGGTACCGTGTAGTACACCACTGTAGTCTGCGCTCCTTAAATGTCGGAGAAACATCAAACAGAACGTCCGGCCCGCGGGCCGTATAAGGCCCGCGAAATCATTTGGTGTGGCCCTGCCAAGGCAACCGCAGGCGGGACTCGAAATTCAATAAATCGAGGAGCAAACCTGGAAAAGCAGTTGCGAGTAGCAGCAACATCATCAATAGCCAGCTAACATCACACGTCTCGCCAAAGAGAAGCAGTTCCAGCCATCACATTCGGGGTGAGTTAATTAAATGTTTGACCAAATATAACAGGCTAATTTTTAAGTGAAAATTTTGTATGGCCCGCGAATGATGTTATAAAATATCCAAATGGCCCTTGGCAGAAAAAAGTTTCCCCACCCCTGATCTACACCGACTCTCTGTCAAGGATATCAGACGTCGACATTGGTATTCATCTCCTGACCATATTGCTGCCATCGTGCGCAAGAGTAGACTGGCACCGGCATCCACAAAAACTGACCGTGTCAATGAAGGTCCCGTCTGGAAGCTTCCACGGATTTCCCCCCCCCCTCCAGCCGGTACGTGGCGCACCCTGCAGAGTGAGTCCCCCCCCTGCCCCCCCCCCCCCGCCGGTCACGGCACACGGGGTTCTGTGCGACCCGGCCCGAGGCTAATTGGAGCCACCGGCCAGGGTGGTCCAATCTGGGCCCCCCGAGGGGCCAGCCTCACGCCTCGAGCCGCCCCCGCACACAAAGCCGGGGCCCCTATTCTGTCTGCAGATCCCTCCAAACCCACCCCCCCCCCCCCTCAGCCGCCCACGGGTCAGAGAAAAGATCGGTCGTGGGGGGTGTTCAGTTGTGAACATTCCACTGGAGTGGGGGTGGGGGTCTAGATGCGATCTTTATTGAGGGGGGGGACCCCCCCTAGGTGACGAGAGCCACGCACCACGGCGCACGCAGACAGCCCAGTCCTCGACTACTGCCCCCAACCACACGGCCTGCCTCGCCTCCTCCTGCGCCCGTCTTGCCCGCTCATTACTACGGCCACGGCAGACAGAGCATTGTGCCGCGGCCACACGTCCCTCGTGATAGGCGCTCAATAGCTGGCGGCGCTCTCTGTCTCCCCGGCATTGTTGCCGCCACTGCCGGGCGGGCGGGCGGGTGCGTGGTGGTGCCGGCAGACTCCGCGGTGCGTCGCGTGACGTCACAATGGACGTGCAGAAAGGTCCGAGCAGGAACGTGTCAATCCGTGAGCGTGGCCCTTTGTGGCACGGTCCAGCTTCCAGTTCGTCGGTGATGATCGAGGCCGTTTTGTCGTTTACTGCTTGTGATGTTGTAACGGTCGTTGGTCCCTAAGATTTTACGCCGGGCAAGAAGCACAGCCAATATGTGTATAGTTGATTTATTTCCTCGTAAATTCAACAACAATACAAACAAAACAAATTGTCTTCAAAAGTGTGACCTAATTGAAATAACAGCGTGCTGTGAATATGAAGATGACATCGCTATTCTTGCGCACACTCTGTAGACAAGGTGGTGACGGCTACCAGCTGCAAAGCGAAACTCAATCGCAGTGTAAACTAATTTTATTTTACCAGGTAAAGCCCCCACTGATGCTATCTAGCCCTTTTTCATAAGCGACCTGGCCACAAATGATAGCTCAACGAAACGGCTTATCACGTGGAAATGTATAGCAGCCAAATACTCTAAAGGCATGTTGATTCTAAATGTGGAGGGGAAAAATCCACGTGACCACGGGGAGAGAGACACGCAAACTCCTAATATACAGGCGTCATCAGGGTTGGGTTCGAACCCACAACCTCCTGTCTACCAGACGAGGTCGTTAACATCTCCTAGCCACCGCAGGTTGATGCGCACATCTCCTTTGCAAATGGAAATGTAAAAGCACGAGCCACGGTGCTATACTGGGGCCATGCAACCCAAACTATGGACCATAAGCCACGTAGCAATGCAGAGACTCGTGAAGGCGAATATAGACATAGAGACCCACAGAAATACATTCAAGACAAGTCACAGCATTGAAACTGTGGCCACGTGACCAAAAACCATGGATCATGTGGTAAACCATTGCAGTCTCGTGGCTAGCAGACCTCGACATTGGCAATTACCGTAGCTCCTAAACATATATTTCCATACGCAAGATCACATCATTCATGAACACATCCTATCACTCGTAAAAATAAACACCGACAGTTTAAAAATCCAGAAATTATGCCCCCACCGTGCGTTATTGTGCATGTCCACAATGTACGCCTATGTGCTACATACACACCTTTAAATTGTATTCATTAAAAGTGGAACATGTAAAGCGAGTGTCGTCAATGAGTTCCAAACATTGCACAAAAACGTGTAAAAATGTCATTACCAGTGGTGGAAATATGCCAGAATGCCGAGGTGGGAGTGACATTTTCAACCCGACTGCATTCCGGAAAGAATCAAGGATTCATCTTTCGTATTTGAGTCACAGATAGATCCTTGTACTAACAGAGAAACCCGCAGACGAGAAAAGAGGCCCACAGACGAGCAAAAAGACCCACGGACACACAAAGAGACCCACAAACACGCACAGAGATCCACAGACACGATCAAAGACCAACAGAGATGCAGAGACCCAAAGAGATGATCAGAGACCCACAGACACGCACAGATACCTACAGACACGCTCAGAGACCCACAGCCAGGCACAGAGACCCACAGGCGCACTCAGAGACCGACAGACACACAGAGACCCATAGACACGCACAGAAACCCACAGCCACGCTCAGAGACCCACAGACACGCACAGAAACCCACAGACACGAACAGAAACCCACAGACACTAACATAAATCACATACATGTGTAAATAAAACGGGTCGACGACAAGCGACTGTGTCTCCATCTCTTTATTTCTTCGTTATGGACAGCTCGCGTTCCGCTCTCCCGGTCACTCCGCGGCACGTCGCAGAGTTGACGCGCCGCTCTCGCGCCGCTCTCGCGCTTCCCCCGCTCCTGCGCACCACTGGCAGACGGCGTGCCGGGAGCCGTCTCCGCGTCGCCACGTGGCCGATGGCTCGTGGAGACTCCCGACGTGGCCCAGCTTCCAGCTCCCACCAACTGCTCCCGAGCCCCTTCCGGCTCCCCCTTATATTTCCTTTCCACGTCACCCAGACTCCGCCCTTCGCCACACCCCTTAAGAACCTTCCAGACAATACCCCTCCCTTAACGCCCCCCGGCTCCGCCCTTAGACCCTGCCCCCGATGCTTCGTGGCGCCTGATTAGCTTAGGGCAGGGGTGTCCAAACTTTTTGCAAAGAGGGCCAAATTTGATAAAGTGAAGATGCCCGGGGGCCAATAGTTCCTTTTGACATTTTTTTCACCACAAAAGTTACATGAAAATACACACTGTTATAAAAAAAATAATTGTGTCACATCTACAGGTACATAACATCAACAGTTATAACCAAATCTTATTCAAGATTTTAATAAAACAAGTGCCATAAGTCCAAGTGCATTAGTGTGCTTTAGGCTTTTCACTGTTAATAGTGACAGATGTTACTGGTTCCGCCCTCGGCCCCGCCCACCTTCACGAGCGTTCTAGCTCCCTCTTGATCCCTCTCCAGAGCTCTCCCTGGACACGTGATCACCCCCTAGCCCCCCCACCTGGGGCCCTCTCTGTGGACACTCTGGAGCAAGTGCCTACGGGGTCAACCAGAGTGCCATGGCCCGGGGCAACCCTGTCCCTGGGCTGACATTCTCCCGCTCCCCCTTGTGGGAGCCCACACTACACGCTATGCATGATGCCCGTGCTATCCCAGCGCTCACCATGCCCCGCTAGAGCTGGTACTACACCCATCTATGAGGTGTATGCGATGACGATGCATCGCACGCCATGCTATGCTAAAGCTGGCCTCACACAGCAACCCACACGGTGCTGTCCGCGACGTAAGTACATTGCACGCCACGGCCCTCCCGGGCCGGCACCATACATTGACATCCCCGATGTCACTACATCATCTCCCCCTTCATAGCATTCAGCCGTCCCGGCTGTCAACTCCCTCTCCAAACGAACAAATTAGGGAAATGCAAGAAAAAACACAGTTTGCCTCAACTATAACAAGAATAGCAATAATTACGCTAACCCACCTGTACAAAATTAACACTATCCACAAATGTACAAAATCCGCATGGAGAAGAGTATAAACCAATGAACCAAAACAAAAGCACACAACAAGGAAAACGCGGAAACCCACGGGATGCCCTCCACCACCACACCTCCCACCTTTACCGTGTAACGACGCTCGTGAGCTCAATGACGGCAACGATCAGTCAATAACCGCCACGACTCAACGAGCGCGACAAACAACGGACAGTGTGGGAGCGTGTGTAAGGGGATTACGAAAAACTAGTTTTTGAGCGAGTCCATGATGCCAGGCCCCCAGGGGAGGTGGGCTCGCTCACCTTGGAGGTCCCAGGGGGAATGTGCAAATGTTCTGCCGAACCCGGCTCCTCACGGAGAGCAGTAGGCCAGGTCGCCGGGTCCTCCGCGCTCGAAGCCTACGAAGCCAGAATGCGCGGCCGTTCGGGAAACGTCAGTCGCACGGCACCTGGGGGCGGAACAGAATCGCTCCGCTGAGGACAAACCTCAACGGGCACACACCCCGGTTCGTCAGACACATTCGACACTCAGCCCCTGCGATATGGAGATGAAACGAATTCGCGCGGCGCGATAAACGGTTTCAGGCGAGAGGGATGCACGAACCAACTACGCCGACCCAAGTTGCTCTGGACACACTGTGGTCGAACAACCCGAACAACATCGACCAGCCCCCGCCAGGGCTGGAGTAACTTAGGCGATGTACCCACCAGCACCTGCGGACAGTGCAACCATGCCTTGTCCCCAGGTGTCCATTCATACAGAGAAGCACCCACTCCCTTAAGCCGTTCGTTGGCCAATTGTCGCAACTCGGAATTAACCCTGGAAGCTTCCCGTGCCTCGGAAAGCTTTTGAAGAGTGAAGAGAACGGAGTCAGAAATCTTGGATTTATACATTTTGGGCGTGGTCTGTAACCGCACATCGATGGGCGGGTCGTATTCCCTTCCATACATAAAACAAACGGTGAGCAACCGGTCGACACGTGCGGGGCCATCCTGTAAGCGGCGAGTACTGTAGGGATATCTAAGTCCCAATCGAGTTGTGACTCACTGACCTGGTGGCTCAACATGGAGGTCAGAGTCCTATGTAGCCGTTCGACCATGCTATCCATCTGCGGGTGGTACGGCGACGTGCGCACCTTCTTTGTTCCCAACAAAGCGCAGATCTCATGCAACAATTTAGAAGATAAATTCTTGCCCTGATTGGTCAAAAGGCATTTAGGGGCACCCTTGTCCATAAGATAACAATTGAGGAATGCTTCAGTAATAGTCACAGCCGATTGATTAGGGAATGGCCAGGCGAAAGGCCATCCTGAAAAATCCTCGACCCCCACAAGCAGGTATTTGTTTCCTCGAGCGGTAGTGGGGAATGGACCAAGGATGTCCAGAGCAACAAGTTCATTGACGCGCGACACCTGAATCGATTGCAGGGGAGGGGGGGGCGGCAGGGTTTCGCCGGCGGCTTCCGCCGAGCACACTGCACGCAGCCTTTGAGCAAATTGTCCAAATCCGCAGACATGGCCGGCCAATAGAAATCCAGTTTGAGCGTGGCCAGCGTCTTCTGCCCGCCCAGGTGCAAGAGACGCTCATGCACAGCCCAAACAACCTCGCCTCGCAGGCCAGTGGGAACGACAATGGTATAACGGCGCAGCCCCCCATCCCAATGCATGAGAAAGCCGCCCCGCAGAACGACTGAGGCGACGCAACGTCGATCCATGCCCCCATCAGCTTCCCTCACACGACGCCGCAATTTGAGCAGCAAAGCGTCTTCCGCCTGAAGGCGTCCCAATTCCTCGTAATCCAGGCCGATGACCGCATCCCGTGCGACCGAACCAGCGCCCGTCCCGCCTGTCGCCACATCGGCATCGCCACTCCCTCCTTCACCGGCGCGACCATGGTGCTGATCACTGCGAGGAGCGAAGCTGCAGCATGGAGGAGCTCCAGGAGACGACCATGCGCCTCCTGGAGGGTCGCCTCCACCGACGGCGAAGTGTTGCGCACCCGAATAACGCTTTGCTCCGCTTGGCAGTGTCTCCCCCGCATCTTCCGGAGATGTAGGCGGCACGAGGTCCTCGTCCTTGCTGTCCAACGTCCTGGTACGTGGTCTGCGACGTGTAGACATAGTCTACCACTAGCTGTATAAACTAGTATGTTAGCCACTTCCGACACCAGTTGTAGCGAGTCCAACTGAGTCGCAGACATTATTCTTTAGAGGCAACACATTTATTGTAACACGTATATACAAAGGGGCAACTGCCCCTTTACCAGATGCAGCCTAGGGTGGTGACCACCCAGCTAACTACATTACATATAGGAGTTACAGCTACGAAGGGTCGGACCCTCACTCGGGTCCCCGGCCACGTGTTGATGCCTCTTCAGACGTAGGATGTAGAGCTTCCAGCTTGTAGAACGAAGCAACCCCGGTCCCTCTGAGGGACCCACCTTATACCCTCTCGTGTCGGGGCTGGCTCCGCCCTCGGCCCCGCCCACCTTCGAGAGCTGGACACGCGATCACCCCCTAGCCCCCCCACCTGGGGCCTTCTCTGTGGACACTCCAGATCACGTGTCTACGGGGTCAACCAGAGTGCCATGGCCCGGGGCAACCCTGTCCCTGGGCTGACAATTTATCGCTCCCCCTTGTGGGAGCCCGCACTACACGCTATGCGTGGTGCCCGCGCTATCCCAGCGCTCACCAAGCCCTGCTAGGGTTGGTACTACACCCATCTACGGGGTGTAGGTGCTGCTAGAGCCGGCCTTACACAGAAACCCACCCGGTGCTGTCCGCGATTTAAGTACATCGCACGCCACGGCCCTCCCGGACCGGCACCATAAAGTGACATCCCCAATGACACTACACATTCGCTTGTTCACCTCTTCTGTGCATTCGTCCTCGTCGCTGCGCTTGGACGACATGACAACACAATGATCCGCCCCAGGTGGGTCGTGGCGTTTATGTGCACGGTGGGACAGAGTCACCAAAAATAAATACATTAATTACGATTTTGACTTCCGTTTATTCGGGACCCTGGGGTCCCGCCATAAGGTTAAAATGTTGTACTGCAGCACAATGTACCATACTGACATTGTTGTAGTGTTGCAGTATGCATATTACATTGGACAACTCTCGCTCCCTTTGTTACCATGCTGCGTAAGTCTGCACGCATTCCCTATGGCAAATCGCCATTTACAGTCAGGAACCGTGAAGAGTCCCCATCATTATCCAGCCGTGGTCAACCCACTGCCGGATGCAGGCTGCTGCCATGTCTCTCACGAGCCCGCGATGTTAACGATCCACCTGGCACCTGAACACAAGCTGATTTGTTGATCACTCCATCTCCCCGGTGAGCATCTGTTTAGTAAATGAGAGGGCAGGCTTTCGAAACATCACGTGGCGTATTCGCGGTACCACCATCTTGATACGTACGCATTAAGCCACTCCAGTTATCTGGCCACAACGCAATATTTTCACACCTCCAACGCAATCTGTACAACTCAACGAACCTCAAATGACACTGAATAATATATGGTGCTTCAAGTTTGTTTTAATACTTATGTAGGGCTTGAGTATAGCGCGCCACGCATCCCTCGCCTCTGTTGCTATGCAAGTGTAGTAATTACTCAGGAGGCTTGACGACGGGATCGGAGGCACACTTATTTATTAACACAACTTGTATACAGTTAGCGAGTATACACAGGACCTAAGGGGTAACGTCCCCTTACTCGGCTAACAGGGAGACACAACATCTAAGCCCCGCTAACCTAAGCCCAAGTCCTCCACTAGGGAGCTAGGGGAGGCTACCTGTCCCAGCCCTGGTCAAGCTGGGATCCGACCCCCTGAGTTCCCAGACCTGCTCGTCAGTCTGGGCTCTCGGGGCCACGCCACCGGCTTGCCCTGGTCGGCCCTTATAAGGACAGCGAGCCAGGGGAGCTCCGGGGCCTATTCTAGCTGGTCTTCCGTCTTCGCTGGTTAAAGCTGATACCTCGACCTCGAGCCCTCCGGCTCACCCCCTCTTATAGTCCGCGGCCCCCCCGGGAGGGGCCCGTGGGGGATGCAGGTGCGGACGTCGGTGTGGCCACCTCCTATGTGTACGGCCCTAACCACGCCCCTTGTGTTTGTTTGCCATCCGCTCCCATACACAATTACACCTCTACATCACCCCCCCCTGTACAGCTCGCAGCCGTCCCCGGCTGCAAAAAAACCAGAATAAAGGTGCATGCCTCCCCAAAACCGTGTGTGCCTCGCGTAAATTTAACAAGAACAAGAACAGTCATAACAACAACAACAACAACAGGAAACAGGTAGAAGAAGAAAGAGAAAAAAAAATAACCCGGCGCACCCTCCCGAATAAATACCCCATTCCGCAAACCCAACATATATACACGCGCTCCGGATGCCCCTCCCCCACTGTCCGCAAGGGCCCCCCAACGGCCGACCTCACAATAGTCTGCGCGTTTTGGCGCGCGTTCTCGCGGCGGGCCCGTCACAAGGGCTCGACCCGGCACGCTCAGTGGTGGTTGGTGACGGTCCGGGTGCAAGAGAGTCTGGCGTCGCTGCCGAGTGACCCCCGACCCCTCCGGGAGGGGTTGGCGGGCGTGGACCCGTCACTCCTGTTGCACCTGGAGATGGAACAGTTGATGTCATGTCAGGCGAGAGCAGCGACGTCGGGGAGTCGGCGGACCCCTCACACGTTTGGCCATGCGTGCGTGTGTGTGAACCACGGGCCGGCGCAATGAACGGTTTCAACCTTGAGGGGTGCACGTACCACCGACGCCTCCCCCATTTGACGCGAACACATTGCGGCCGTAAGACCTGTACGACCTCCACTGGCCCCCGCCACGGCCGTACCAACTTTGACGAGGTTGCCAGTGGCACCTGGGGACAGTGCAACCATGCCCTGTCCCCTGGTTTCCATTTGAACACATGTACCCGCCCCAGCCGAAGCCTCTCGTTCGCCTTCTGGCGGAGTTCAGAATTTTGCACGGCCGCTTCCCGCGCCTCAGACAATTTGCTGATGTTAAATTTAACGTGTTCGGACAAGGTAGACTTCGCCTGAGGCGCCGAGAGCTTCAGCTGGGTCGTCACAGGGGGGTTAGCCTCGCGGCCATACATTAAAAAGAAAGGGGAAAATCCGGTGGCCGCATGGGGAGCCATCCTGTAGGCCTGCAACACACCGGCTATGCGAAGGTCCCAATCTGTCTGGGATTCGGACACCTGTTGGGACAGCATAGACGTGATGGTCCGATGTAGCCGTTCCACCATCCCGTCAGTTTGAGGGTGATACGGGGAGGTCCGAATTTTCTCCGTACCCAAGAGGTCGCACACCTCGCGGAGGAGTTTTCCCGAAAAATTCTTACCCTGGTCAGTAAGCAGCCGTTCCGGAGCACCTTTGTCGAGGACATAGCCCTGGACAAAGGCCTCCGCGATGGCTGCTGCCGACTGGTTGGCCAGGGGCCAGGCCATAGGCCATCTCGTGAAGTATTCGACCCCTGTCAATAAATACCTATTCCCCCTGAGTGTAGCGGGAAATGGCCCGAGTATGTCTAGCGCAACGAGCTCGTTAACCCGGGAAACCTTTATGGACTGCAGCGGAGGGTTGGACCCCCTAGCTGGTGGCTTTCGCTGCGCGCATTGCGTGCACGACCCCAGGAGATCCCCCACGTCCTTTGCCATGCCCGGCCAGAAGAAATCGAGCTGGAGCGTGGCAAAGGTCTTGTGAACCCCCAAGTGCAGAAGCCGCTCATGAACAGCCCATACCACCTTACCCCTCAATGCTGCAGGCACCACGAGCTGCTGGCGGCGGGTTTTCCCGTCCCAGTGCATTAAAAGACCCTGGAACAACCCCCACGAGTCAATGTTCGCCACCCCCTGCCCAACCCCCCCTGCGCGACGGCGCAGAGCGAGGAGGGAGGTGTCCTCCATTTGGAGGCGTCCCCATTCCGCGACCGACAACCCCAGCAACGAATCCCTCCCTTCTTGCTCGATAGGACCCGAAGCCAAAGGCGCATCGGCGGCGGCCACGAGGACCGAATCGGTGGTGACGTTCGGGGGCCTACAACGCCCCGAACCCAGGAGGCAAGCGCACTCCGAAGTGGGTGGCAACCGTGACAGGGCGTCAGCGTTCGTGTGGCGGACGCCCTTACGATATGTGGTGACAAAGTCGTAGTCCTGGAGAATCTCCAACCATCGAGACAACTGGCCCGATGGTTGTTGAACCCGCAGAGCGTACTGTAGGGCCGCATGATCTGTACGGACGGTGAAACGCCGACCGTACAGATATGGGCGGTACTGCTGAATGAAATAAACAATTGCCAATAATTCCCGACGGGTAACGCAGTACCGTTGTTCCGCTGGAGACAGTACCCGACTACCGTAAGCCACCACATGCTCTACGCCTCCAATGAGTTGGGACAGCACGCCCCCGATGCCCGTGTTACTTGCATCTGTATCGAGCAAGAAGGGTTGTGAGAAGTCGGGGTAATTCAACGGCGGAGCCCCCACCAGGGCATTCCGGAGGGCGTGAAAAGCAGCCTCCTCCTCCAGCCCCCAATGAAACCTGACTCCCTTGGACGTCAAGGCATGCAATGGTTTCGCGATCGTAGCGAAGTCAGCCACAAACCGTCGATAGTACGACGCGAACCCAATGAAACTCCTGACCTCTCCCACCGAGGTGGGAGTCGGCCAGGAGCTGACGCATTCCGTTTTGGCGGGATCAGTGGATATCCCCGAGCGCCCAACAATGTGACCCAAATACCGCACCGATTCGCGGAGCAAATGGCACTTCTGCGGTTTAAATTTTAAATTTGCAGCCCGCATTTTGAGAAAAACAGCACGCAGCCTCTGGAGGTGTTCCTCGAAGGATTTGCTAAAGACGATGACATCGTCCAAGTAAATTAAACACGAATCCCATTGTAAGCCTGCCAAGACCAGTTCCATTAACCGCTGAAAAGTTGCCGGCGCAGAATGTAAGCCCATCGGCAAGCGGTTAAATTGGAAGAGACCTTGCGGTGTCCGAAAAGCAGTTTTAGGTTTTGATTCGTCATCCAGAGGAAGCTGCCAGAATCCAGATAGTAAATCGAGGGTGGAAAAGAATCGCGCCCCCGCCAAGGCATCGAGCGACTCATCCATTCGAGGAAGCGGGTACGCATCTGCCACAGAAATTTTGTTCAATCGCCGAAAGTCGACACAAAACCGCAGTGAGCCGTCGTGTTTTTTCACCAAAACGATCGGTGCGCCCCACGGGCTGTTGGAAGGGGAAATGATATCGGCGGCAAGCATGTCATCAACAGCCGATTTGACATGATCCTTTTCGGCGGGACTGAGCCGAAAGGGATTTTGGCGGATTGGCGCGCTGTCACCCGTGTCAATATGGTGTCGCAGCAATTTAGTACAACCAATATCAAATTTGTGTTTACTAAAAACGTCGGCAAATTCTTTCAGGAGAACTCGCAGCTGCGCACGCTGCGTGTCGGACAGATCCACAGATCCCGCGCAAAGTGCATCCAGCCATCCGTCATCACAGTCCGAATGCGGTCGCGACGGAGGATCGGTGGTTACCTGACCCACGAGTGGTTCCTCATAGGGCGCCGGCGTTGCGTGTGCAAGCACGGTCCCTTGAGGAACCACGGCCGTTCGCGATCCTACATTAAGGACTGCAATGAAGGGGTCCCCATCCCCTTTCACCATGGTCTGAGCCGCTAGCAAATCGGGTCCATTGACCCCGGCCCGAGATGGTCCCAACAAGACCCCCCGATCCGCAACCCCTTTAGCAAACGGCCGACGCAACCTAAGAGGGACGAGCATCTGAGCCCCCGGGGGTACGCGCACAGTTTTTGTCACGAGCGCCTGCACGGTGGCAAACGCCCGACGCTCCGTGGTGGGGGAAGACAAAAATGTAACACGTCGGCCCGATGGGAGCTCGATGCACCCCTGGTCAATCAAGATACGGATGGGCATTTTGGCCAAGAAATCCGTCCCCAACAGGCACGGAACCGCGAGTGAGGAGGAAACCAAAACAGGCCCGGATAATTTAATGTCTCCAATGCAAACTTTGGCGCGGATTTGCCCAATAATGCCCAGCGAGCCCCCGTTAGCAGCATAGCATGGCACGTCAACAGGGAGCAAGGGACGACTTTGAACGGGAAGGATGTTATAAATCAAATCAGATATAATGGTCGCCGATGCCCCTGTGTCAATTAAAATCCGCACCTCTACCCCATCAATATGACCGACCACAACCGATGATCCCGCCGACGCAGCAACGACACGATGGGCGAGCTCCGACCACTGACCCGGTTGGAGCGCTCGCCGCATTTCAGAACAATCGCGCGCGATGGGCGGCGATTTTCGAACCCTGTTCAGTTGAGCGCGTGAGTGTGTGTCGGATGTGTGCATGGGCCAAACGTGTGAGGTGCCACGACTCGCCGTATTTCTCTGCTGGAGCTTGGGTGGAGACGGCGTGGCGTCCTGACGAGGTGTCGCTCCGCGCTGACGGGGAGCCCGGCATCCTGACGCAACGTGGCCTTGCAGGCCACAGTTGTAGCAGCGTGTGAGCGCCCCAGATGGCCTGGGCTGCTCCTGGCGGCTCGGTCCATTCCGAGCCTGCGGTGCCGCCGATCTCCATTCCCCCCGCCGCTCCACCCCGCAGACCTCCTCTGATGGGAGGGCGGTGGCCGCCATGGCATGGCCGGCCACCCCCTTGGCAGCCTTGCGACGCAGGGACCGCAAGCCCCCGTGGATGTGGCGCGCGACCAGCAGGGACGACATCTCTCCGTCGTCTTGAGCCAAGACGGCGATGTCCAGCTCATCGGCGAGTAGCAGCAGCTTTTCAGCCACCATGGCGTCCACTCCCTCCTCGTCCATCCGCGGGAAAGCTGCCTTTGCCAGGGCCAGGAGAGCCGTTCGGAAGGCCAGGGGCGATTCGTTGGCGCCCCGATGCCGATCGTGGAACAGCTGCCTGCAGTCCGAAGGCGGCCCATAGACGGCTGACAGCAGCTGCAGCGCCAGGTGCAGCGTGGCGCGCTTCTCCTTAGGCGCCGAGGTGAGGGTAGCCAGGGCGTCGTCGTCCAGCATCGCCGGCAGCGCGCATAGTGCCTCGGCGTCCGTCCAGTTCGCCATCTCTTGATGAGCGATGAACCGCCTTTTGAAGCCGCCCCAATCTCCAGCCGCTCCCACGAACTCCTTGAGAGGCGGCAGTCGCTGTTGTAAGGCGACGTCCGTGGCTGCGGATCTCGCTCCCTCGTTCCCAGCCGACGTTACAGTGTGGGCGGGCTGTGAGCATGGCATCGCCGGTCGCTCCGTTGTTGACGCGCTGGCCGGCGTTGATGATGTCACGGCTCGTGCTTGGCCCTCAGCAGTCACCTGACGCAGGCCGGCCCCGCCCTCTGCTCGCACTGTAGTGATGGCGGGAAATTTAACCGCGAGCCGCGTCGGGGTGGCGGGAAATGCCGGCGTGCGTCGGCTGCTGCCGTCTTCCCGCGCAGCCCCTCCAGCTCCCAGCCGCGTGATCTCCTCCAACACGGCGGCCGCGGCGTAGAGCAGCTCCGCCAGGTGGGAGTGAGCCAGCCGAAGTCCCTCGGCCGACGCATCCCCCCCCTCCTGTCGTAGCGGCGCGGGTGTACTCGGCCCCGGCTGCTCCGATCCGACCTCGGCCATCTCTGGTGGTGATTCGGCCGCGGTGTCCTCCCTCTCCGACTCCCTGGTACGTGTCGTCCCTCGTGTGTCCATCTTTGGACGTTTTACTTCTGACACCAGATGTAGTAATTACTCAGGAGGCTTGACGACGGGATCGGAGGCACACTTATTTATTAACACAACTTGTATACAGTTAGCGAGTATACACAGGACCTAAGGGGTAACGTCCCCTTACTCGGCTAACAGGGAGACACAACATCTAAGCCCCGCTAACCTAAGCCCAAGTCCTCCACTAGGGAGCTAGGGGAGGCTACCTGTCCCAGCCCTGGTCAAGCTGGGATCCGACCCCCTGAGTTCCCAGACCTGCTCGTCAGTCTGGGCTCTCGGGGCCACGCCACCGGCTTGCCCTGGTCGGCCCTTATAAGGACAGCGAGCCAGGGGAGCTCCGGGGCCTATTCTAGCTGGTCTTCCGTCTTCGCTGGTTAAAGCTGATACCTCGACCTCGAGCCCTCCGGCTCACCCCCTCTTATAGTCCGCGGCCCCCCCGGGAGGGGCCCGTGGGGGATGCAGGTGCGGACGTCGGTGTGGCCACCTCCTATGTGTACGGCCCTAACCACGCCCCTTGTGTTTGTTTGCCATCCGCTCCCATACACAATTACACCTCTACACAAGCAAGCACAGTACAGTGGGGTGATGTGAGGTAATGGTTGTTGTTGTGACTTTAGGCGAAGTGGGTCGTTAAGGGTTGAAACAGGTGTCAGGGTAGCCGGGAGGACACAGGCCAGTGATTGGCAGGAAAGGTAATTGGGCATTAGCTGGCGTCGCTCCGGCGGCGAAAACAAGGCCACGTGACACGGGAGACCAGGGGGCGAGCGATAAGCGGGGGGTAGAGATAATTAGGGAGATTAATTGGTGTGGGGATATAAGCCAGAGCGCAACGGAGAGAAGGGAGTCCTGTACGAGTCGGCGTCGTGGATGGAGCTGCAATAACGGTGCCCGGAGAGTCGCAGAGCAAGTGATAGTAGAGTAAAGCGTAGAGACAGTGTTAGTAGAGTAAAGCACGGAGAGACAGTGGTAGCGAGAATGCAGTGAGTAACCAGGGTAGCCATGCATCGGAAGGATGCAGAGTAGGAGAAACCGTAGAGACAACAAGCGTAGCGATAGTGAGGTAGAGGGCATGGAGAGACGCGGAGCGGTGGCGCGGCGAAGGTGGACTCTAAGAGGAAAATAAAGAGGAGAGAAAGACAACCCTTGTACGAGTCCTACACTTATATTGGAGTATCATTTTCAATGGAAAAGATTGGATAATACACTAACATGATAACAAATGTATGTTAATAGCTTCAAAAAGTCAAAGAGTCTCCACGTGTTCGCCATCATTGTCAACGCATGTGTAGTGGTGATACGCGCTGGGGGTAAGGATCGTGTGGTAGCGCGTGGTGATTGGCTGTGTGTGTTGGTGACGCGCGCTGACAGTGAAGGATCATAGGTCAGCGCGGGGTCATGGGTTATGAGGCGGTGATTGGCTGTGTATCGGTGACGCGCGCTGACAGCGAAGGGATCGTGTGGCAGCGCGTGGTGATTGGTCAACTAAGGTGGGTGCTCACGTCGCGGTCCGCATAGGCTCCGTCTCCTGGGAGCGGAGGCTATATAAGGCGGTGCGCGCAGGCGCGCGAGGAGTTGGTGACCAGTGAAGACAGAAGACGGAGGAGGAAGAGATAGGGCCCTGAGACACCTAGTCCCGCTGTCCTTGTGAGGACCGGGGCCCTGTGTGGCTCAGAGGCGGGACCTTGGGACCTGGGGCCGGACGTCCGTGTGAGGGCCGGGCCACGGGACCCAGAGGTCGTGACCCACGCCCAAGCTGGGGTGGGTCTGTAGGTTCCACGGATGCTACGGGGCTGGAGTGCCCGTGAGCGTGTAGCGGGAACGTGTAGCGTGAGCCGTAGTGACCACACGTGTCGAGTGGAACGTGTAGCGTGAGAAATAGTGACCACACGTGTTATTGTGGAAAGACAAGTGTCAATAAAGTGTGCTACCCGTCAAGTGGTTTCCCGCCGTAGTTTACTATACTTCACATGCATGGAATCTTCTCCAGGTGGTCTCCAGAGCCCAGAGGCACATCTCCTAGTATTGTTGCAAAATTTCAGAAGTGGTCACATTTTTTGAAGCAGCCTGTATAAAGATTGCACGATGCTGAAAACAGAACATCTTCAACTCACCGTTGGTCTGCAGCGGAAAATAAGTGACAACTGTAATGTTTATGCACTTCCCATAATCATCTACTCGGAGCACTAAAATACATGTTTTTTCTATTTATATCCATGGGTTTCTATGTCCGCGTGTGGGTCTCTATGAAGGACCAAAAACCGCAATGGTTTACGATACGGTCCATTGTTTGGGTTGCATCGCCACACACTGTGGCTTGTTTTAACCTCTATCTCTGTGTACCGCATCTGTATGAGAACGTCTCTCTGGGTTGGCTAAAATATGGTCCACAGTTTGGGGTTGCGTGGCCACGCTCGTACTAAGTGTGGCTCGTGCCTTTCATTTGGCATCCATGAAGGAGGTGTGCGCGTCTGCCTGTTGATGTCCCGATGTCGTTGAAAGGTTCCACCACTAACGTCTTGGGGAAGGAGGAAAAGGAGGAAAGTCAAAGCCAGGAGGAGGTGCGGTGATGTTTGGAGTTCATTATGTGGCTGCTAGAGATGTCCACATGATGCTGAAGCCGCTTCGTTGAGTTATCATTTGTGGCCAGGTCATTTCTGAAAATAGTGATATTATAGTTCCGTGGGCCGTACCTGGTAAAATAAAGTATTTTAGTTTTATTTGTATCTGTTTTTAGTGATTTGCCTACATTTTGAATACTTTGCACTCCTTTCGTGCTTTTGTACTGTTTGTTGTTGTAACGTTCTGACCCGCTCCTACTGGACACCTGCGATAAAGAGCTTTATAGTTCATCGGATTCCTCCAGTATTAATAAATATTCTCATTCTGAGTTGCTATCCAGCTCAGTGGGCCTTAACTGGTAAAATAAAAAGTTACGTTTTGTTTAATCTTGACTTAAAGCTTTCGTGACTGCAGAAATTCACATACGTAGATAGGCTCAAAGAAAATAACAAAAAATTAGAAGAAAAAACTACGACTAAGACGTTTTTATTTCTTCCTGATGACGAACACTTGTGTTGTGATCGAAACGTCGTAGTTTTTAAAATTATTTTTTGTTATTTTCTTTGAACCTATCTACATTACTCTTTGGGTCTTTCGGTAAAGTCACGTAGATAGAAAAATTATAATAAAAAATCACGACGTTTCGATCGCAACACAAGCAATTGTCTTCAGGTGAAAAAATATAGCAAGAGAGCTGCTGAAGCAGGGTGTTATATAGGCCTGAGATGGGTGCAGCCCAAGGGTAAGTGGGCGGGTTAGAGACAGAAGATCGAGGGCACCCCAGAGCTGTTGGGCTGGCCATTGTATCGCGAGAGATTAGCCACCGCCACATCGAGGAATGCAACTCAGAGAGTTGGAAACATCACAGCCAGTTATGACTTAAACTGGTTAATAACGTACTCTTTGGTTCTTTCGGTAAAGTCACGTAGGTATCAAATAAAATAAATCACGACGTTTCGATCGCAACACAAGCGGTCGTCCTCAGGCGGAAAAAAATATAATCCTACAAATATATACTCCTAAAAATATACAGTATAATCCAAGGCTATATATGTGGCCTTGTTGTAGCTGCTCTCTCGCTAGTTCAGCAGTTCCACTGCTGGATTATACGTTTTTTCCGCCTGAGGACGACCGCTTGTGTTGCGATCGAAACGTCGTGATTTATTTTATTTTATACCTACGTGACTTTACCGAAAGAACCAAAAAGTATGGATTCCTGCAGTCACGAAAGCTTAAATTCAAGATTGGTTAATAACGTCCTTCCAATGATTGCTCAGTTTGTACCAATACCTAGGTCGTGGCTGATCATTGTTTTAACGCTGTGGGCACACACGAAATGTATTTCTCCAAGACGTAGGTACTCTGCAAACCTACTCGCTATCAACAAAGATTCGTTCATGAAGCCATCCAGATATATAAACACAGACAAGATTTCAACCGAGAAGATGGGTACAAACTGAGCACTCATTGGAGGGACGTTATTAACAAGTTAACCAGTTAATAACGTCCTTCAAAGATAGATCTACGTTACTTTAACGAAATTCCCAATAAATATTAGTTTTGTTTACGCCTTTTGGCGTCCTCTGGTCTAACACCGATTGAGACGAGGCTCAAAAGAAAGCTGTCTCTGGTGTGGACCAATCAGTTTCAAGGACAATGCATAAACTATCAGTGTTTTTTGTTTGCATAGCATTGTGGTTAATGCAGGCATGATTCCTTGTAAAAGGTTTCAGTTTGGAGTTTTAATATCTTAACACCTGTTTTTTTGCCAGAAATAAGGGAAAAAATCTATTATCATATAGTTTTGTTTACTTTATCTGGGGGGGGGGGGGGGTGAAACCCAAGAACCCCCTAACCCCCACCCCCCACCCCCTGCCCCCACTCCCCCCACCCCCTACCCCCACCCCGGACTAAGCGCGGGGGATCTCCCGCCGTCAAATTCCCTAGCTCGCTTAGGAGCGGTGGGCGCCAATCCCCGGCTCGCGATTGGCCGACGCGCTCGCGCGCCAGATTCGTGCGCGCGCCTCCCGATTGGTTGGCGAGTCACCCGTGCGGGCCCTGCCATTGGTCCCGCGGCGGTGGAGGCGCGCATCCAGAGTGGGGAATGTAGAGAGAGGCGCTCGTCAGCTGTGCGCGTGCAACGGCTCCATAGAGATCGCGGTGGCCTCGTCAGGAGCTCATCACCTCGTTAATAGCTGTAATCACCTCGTTAGGAGCTGTAATCACCTCGTCAGGAGCTGTCATCACCTCGTCAGGAGCTGTCATCACCTCGTCAGCAGCTGTCATCACCTCATCAGGAGCTGTAATCATCTTCGAGAGTTGTAATCACCTCATCTAGAGCTGTAATCACCTCATCTAGAGATCGATAATTAGCGACAGACGAGGTGCAGGCGAGCCCTGAGCTACCGCGTGGCTATGTCGTACCGTGAGTACTCGAGACTCTGCTACAGACTACACGTGCAGTACACACACACACTTGTGCTACTCAAGGCGGTGCATGCAGTACACACAGCGCCGTACACAGTGTGCGTGCACTACGTGAAGTGCACTTGCACTACACACCTCGTGCAGGCAAGTAGCTCCTCACTACGCAATAGTTCGGGCAGTACAGGACACCTCGCACGTGCCAAGACAAATCCCTATTCTCACCCCTTGGACTGCATACGGCCGCCTCTGTGTGTAGGTGCCGGGATGGTGTTGTGGGTATGATGTCTTACTGGTAGGAACCTCCTGGTTACACCAGCCTACAGGGGATTATTGTGTCCGTCCGTCGTGCAGGGAGGGGTTGGGTGGGGAGGGACGGAGGGGCTGGGTGGGGAGGGGCTGGGTGGGGTTGGGTGGGGAGGGTGGGGTTGGGTGGGGGGAGGGGAGGGGCTGGTCACCCCGTGGTGCCCTTATAAAACTCAACGTTTCACCTACTCACGCCGGCTTGTGCCCGCCCTCACAGTCGGGCATATTTGCGGAATACACCACACCGCCGTTGACCCTGGCCATTGACCGAGCAACCCAACGTTCCTACCAGCTCCCTCCGCAGGAATGCGTTTTAAACCTATAAAGCCCTCCACATCACCCGACAGAGTCAATCAAGTTGACACGTGGACAAATATGCATTTATTTTAGATATTTATTCTTCGGATTTCTGAATAGCCCAAGCGCGTCTTTGCACAATGTTGTACGACGTTTCGTTGAAGGTTAATTGTTTACAGTGCAGTATAATGAGGCGTTAACAAAAGCTCAGCTCTGCCGGGCGGCGAAGGGCGAGAAGGTTGAAAAAATAAACATTTTATTTTGACGATGAGCTAACCGAAAACAAACTTATTACGAATCTTATTATTGGTCGTGAAAACCTGCGTGTAAAATTATTGGGGATTTTTGTTCAATATATTTTCGGGTTATCTGGTAAATGGACGCATCGACTGATTGTGGCCTCACCCAGCACACCTGCTTTGACAACTGCGACCCATCCTTGTATTGTCATTTTATTTTACGTGTCAGTCTGTCCTTTTGTTAGAGTTTACGTATGACATGAGTTTATGTGCGATTGGGTTTATGTATGATCGAGTTTACGTATCACACATTTGTTTGTTTTTATTGATGAAACCCGATTTAAGAGCATCTTATCTCACAGGGTACTCAGAAATAAACTGAAATACAAAAAAATCCTCTAACTTTACACAATTGCCCCCACCAGCTTGGGCTGGACACCCGTGAGAAAGAGCGTCATAGCTTGTCGGGTTCTTCTCGCTTAAATAACACGTCAGTCTGCGTCAACATACAAGTAGCCTAGATCCTCATTGCCCTTAAGGGTGTAAATCATTGTTATACCTCCTCCAACGAATAATTATCTTGGCAGCGTGAGAAAGCTATAAGCTAAAGTGGACCCAGTCAATGTAGAACTTTGCATTAGGAGAGTCCGTCACACCCGATGCATTGACTGAACAACTTTGGCAACTGGGTACGGTCGTGGAAATTAAAATAAGAGTCTTAAAGTGTGATTCATCAACGTCTGACCACGATTGAATCGGAAGCTTCCATCCCAGTGTTCCACCTATGTGGGAGCAACCCATGAAATGTATCTAGACATGGCCAATTAAAATTTTCTCAGTTCTTCCTGGGCGCGCCATGTCCTCACCACGCCCACCCCCACTGGCATCTGAATTAATGTCTCTTTGGAAGGCACTTCCCGTGCCGGCGCACACACTGGGACGCACACCGAGCAGCGATGTGCGCGGTGTGGATGTGTGTTAGTTCGCATAAACCAGAGGATATGGCACAGAGACATCTGGAATGTTGCAACACGGGACCATGGGAGATAGCGGTGGCTTGGGGAGGCTTTAATCCAGCAGTTGATTGATTACAGCGCATGATGATGATTATCATCATGATTATCATCATCATAAATTGGATGGAAATCCAGAGGTTGGTGACCAACAGACTGAAAGTAAAGGGTGGGATAGGATGGAAACAATAGTAAAGTTGAATCGGCATCATTGGCCATGATGACCCCTTGACCTGCACGACACGTGACGAGGTTATCCTGATTGCTGTCTGCCTGTGTGTGCATGCAGTATGGCAGCACCCGTATGTCAACGTGTTCAAGCACTGCAAAGTGGACGAATGGAAAAAAGCGTCAAAAGAAGGGGAAGTCACCTCCGCTATGGTAAATTGTGCCTTGTGACTAAAATTGCAGTTATCTGGTTTTGAACTTACAATAATATATTGAAATTATTTTCTATTCATATGGTGCACGTTTAGGAAAACTACGTTTGAGTGGAGATTGAGCGGTAGAATGAGGACAAATATTGCTCTCAACAGGCACTTTTATCATTATAATTCTTGAAAACGAAACATCCGTTTTCATAACTGGGACCTGCTGAGGTACACGTGGGCTGCGCATTCCCAACAGGAGTCTCAACAGAACTAAAACGACAGCTCAGGAGCACGCCTGCCCCCAGCTAACCTAATAATCTGCACCACCGCTCTGTGCGCTTCCTCACACAGACGCCCACTCACGCCTAAAAACCATCCAAGGGTTGAAGTGAATGACGACGCTCATTTCCGAATTGATCTCAGACGTTAGAAAATGTTAAATTCTTTCCTCTGGCCATAAATCATTTGGCATCCTAAGTGGATGACCGACAACTTCCTTGGTAAGAAATGATGCAGCGTTCATCGTTGTACATCTTTACAAGCGTAAAATGCTGCAGTGGACTTGAAAGCCATGACAATGGTAGGTCTGAAAAAGGCGGTAAGTATGTGTTTTATAAAAATTGCATGGAAATAATTGTATGTATGTTGAACTTCTTTCACACCGTAAGTGGCCAACCATGCTAATCGGAAGTGCGGGGGAAGGACAACAAACTAAACACAAAAAGCAGTTCTAAAAAAAATAGTTTTCAATCTAAATGATTTAGAACCGCATAGCTCCTGTGGCTTCCTAACATCGGAAGGAAGAGCATTCCAGACGGCCGCAGAAGCGCATCTGAATGCGCGCAATGCAGTGACGGTCTTTGTTCGATGGCTCGCCAAAAGCCGCTGTGAGGATGACCGGAGTTCGCATGATGGTTTCACAATAATATCCTTTACCCAGGAAAGCCTCACTGAGGCTCAAGACTTTTTTTTCTTGAGTGTCGTGCATTTAAAGATTTTGTCAATTCAATTAATGAGTGGGAGGCAACCAGAGTGGCCAGAGAAAACCCACACATACATGCGCTTGACACTCAAAGCTGCACACAGATTTACGAATCCATACCTCTGCTGCCATCTCCCAGCTGAAGCCTCCAACAAACTAGTATTCTTCCCATCCAAGCATAGTACTCACCAAGCTCAACCCTGCTTATTTCCCAAGTCCAATGAGATTGGTCGCATTCAGCGTGATTTGGTTGCAGTGATACAGTACGGGGCATTATGTTATTTAGAGAGGGTTCATCCATGAGCACCCTCGCCCAGAAGTGGCTTGACAGATTGGCCGCGTACGTCCGCCCGCGAACGCGCAGGACAAGACGATCAAGGCGACGGTCTACAAGGTCGTGGGCCACATTCCGGCGGCGAACTACATTCAGCTGCCGAAGACGAGCACGCAGTCGCTGGGGCTCACGGGACGCTACCTCTACCTGCTGTTCAAGCCCATCCCCACGAAACACTTCATTGTTCACCTGGACGTCAGCACGGAGGTAACCGTCCTCAACCACAGAAGGCCC
This sequence comes from Lampetra fluviatilis, assembly GCF_964198595.1. Classification (NCBI taxonomy): domain Eukaryota; kingdom Metazoa; phylum Chordata; class Hyperoartia; order Petromyzontiformes; family Petromyzontidae; genus Lampetra; species Lampetra fluviatilis. Next base: position 11,308,572 of record NC_136309.1, read on the forward strand.
ATTTGATTCCGGCTGGGACCGCTGAGCAGAATTCAATTGGCGGGTTGCCGACATGGATTTGGCTTCGATCGGTGATACTGAGAAGCTATTTCTTTTGGTTGGCCCTGGCAAACAAGTGGCCTGATAGCTTTTGTGACGATATGATTAAAAAAACAAAGCATCAAGAGAAAAACTTAAAGTTATGTTAGCGACGCCACTGTATTGGTCGGTTTTTTCTGGGTAATTGCCATGAAGCTAAGATGCTCTTCATCAATGGCCACCAGGACAAACGGGCTGATATGATAGCCAGCACGTCACACAATTCCCTGAAATGTACAATTTGGAAAATAACGTATGTGTGTATCTTGAACTTTTTTCGCACCATACATAGCCAACCATGGTAATCGGAGGTGCGGGGGGAAGGACAAACTAAACACAATATCCACAACCGACTCACTGGCTTGTTGGTTGTGAATATTACACCGGACGATTTTATGTTTTGATTTGTGCGGCTCCCGTTTTGTCACAGGAAAATCAGGTGGTTCGCATTTCCTTCTCGAGCCTCTTCAGGGAGTTCAAGGTGACGGCCACGTGGCTGCAGTTCCCGTTCGTCTGCGGCTCGGCCAGGGGCCTTCTTCACGAACCCAGCGAGCACAGCACCACCCGAGGCAAGCGAAGCATTGGCAGTGTTGCTTCATCCAGTTGCGGTTACCACTCCAGACGTTTATATTCATCTGATCACAAAATCTTTTTTTTTATGATGAAAGAAAGCCATTGTTATAGTGAATAAGCTTGTAACACGGCACTGCCTTTGCAATTCTGGGAATTGTCATGGTTATAGAAGAGGTTGATTCAAGAAAGATGTGGCAACTACTTGAGCATATTGGCACAAGGCAGAGGAAAGTGGAAACATGACGAAATGGACACCTGCAGTGGACACCTACGGGCTATAGATCATGATGATGATGATGAAATAGAGCTCTAACATTTACTATTTTATAGGCAGAACTCCATCACTATGTAATTGGTGCTCCAGATGGCCATAGTTGCTCATGGTAAATGCTTTGCTGGTGACTATAGGCCCTATAAAATGTTCGCAGTGCTTCATGTCCCTGAGAGAGCCGTGTGTCCTCTGCAGGTAAATGCGCTCCGGTACCGATGGACGCTCGCTGGACGTGCCTGGTGCTGGACCTGCATTACATCCTGTCCATCTACCTGAACCGCCGTTACTCACACCTGAAGGCTGTGAGGCTGTGCTGCAGCATGCTCGTGCGCAACCTCTTCACCAGCGACACGCTCTACCAGCCAGGTGCCCGTCTGCCACGGACTCGCACGGCCCGCGCTTCCCCCGGCGAGTCCCACCTGGAGGTTTTCCCGAGCGTTTTGCCGACAGCGGGGCTACCCTGTCATTGTTAACGGGACCACATCACCTCAATTGCTCTGATCCTACCCTCCACTGGCTGCCAGTCCAACCCCGGATCAATTTTAAGATCGCGATCAGCATCTTCAGGATCCTCCTCTAACTCGCTCGCCCCTGCCTACCTTTCCCCCCTTTCAGCTCGCTTCACTCCTCCTTCTTCGTGCACTCCGCTTCAGCAACCAAGGCTTTCTTTCGAAGCCTTCGCTCATTCTCTGTGAACACTGCTTTCCGTTACGTCTGTGCCAGCTTAACTCAACGTCCGGTTAATGTTTAATAATAAAATAATTAACTTGCCTTTCTTTTTGTGTTGCGCAGGAGCACCGGTGGTGGCATGCGGGCGAAGCGGGCAGCTGCCCCAGGGCTTAGGTGCCATGCCGCGTGAAATGGCGTTCTACCTGCCCAAGGGTGCCAGCTGGCACGACGTGTACGACTTCATCCGGTGCGCCCTCGCTGGGTTGGGTGCAGTCCTTATGCCCAGGGTTGCCCAGGGTTTCAGAAACCAGACCCCTCAAACACATAATTTGCCGAAGACCCCAACCAGCTCAGTTCACTCATTCTTTTGTACTGCCCGCATTGTCTGGGACTCTATTCATCCCCCAGCCATCTGTGCTGTCTACTCCCTGCCCCTGTTCAAGTCCAGGCTCAAGACCTTAATCTTTTTATTTGCCTATGGCTGACTGCCTCTCTCTATAAAATTAATATGCCCCCATTGTTTCTACGCAGGATCTTGGAATATGGTCGTATTTAGATGCTTTAAATATCCAAATTGTATTGTATGCAGCTTATTGGAGCTGCCTTGTTTAATACAGTTGCGATTGATTTAATCACTTTTGACGACCCACTGCTGGATGAAGGCCTTATCACGCTTTATCGGATATAACTCGGCACTGACGTTACCTACGGCCGGGAATTGGAGCTCGGGTTGCCGATTCTGTGGTGGGGTACGAACCGCTGGCGTCATTGTTCCACCTCAGATTAATTTGCACATTCGAATCCTGGTGTATGCAGTAGGAAAGCTGCTTGCTTCTTTATTATCCTTTCATTGATTTTTTACCACAATTTTACAATCATTTTCTTTCTCCTAGCAAAATTAATCTTGTTGTACGACATCAACTGTTTAAGGCTACTTGCCACGTTGGTGCAAACTAAACTAAAAGTTTCAGCTAAACTAAACTTTTATTTTACCAGGTAAGGCCCACTGAGCTATGCATCTCGTTTTCAGAATGACGCGGAGGGAAAACAATGGTAAGCGATTTGTATGAATGCAGGGAATTGTTTTTGTTTAATTCTATCCAGTGGTCTCACCTTTTGTTCGTCTACCCTTAGATTTCCAGATTTGAGTCTTCCAGACAAAGAAAAAACCTCTCCGGAAACAAAAGGTATCTGCGATGGAATGCCCTAAGGCAGGGGTCGGCAACCAAAATAACAAGAAGAGCCATTTCTTTCCAATTCGGTACAAAATTCAGTATTTCAAGAGCCGCAATGCATCCGAGTACATACTGTACATACGTACATATCGTCAAGAAGCAGCCCGCAAAGAGCCGCATGCGGCTCCGGAGCCGTAGGTTGCCGACCCCTGCCCTAAGGGAAGATGCAACTCAAAAAGTAATTTCCCTGAATGATCTATAACACAGTTTACAGTACGGTAATTTATGTTAAAATAAATAGTTTTTTTTTTACACGATTTCTATTAACTCGCTCTGTCTGTTGTTGTTGTATCCTCAAATCTTGTAACTCAATTTTAACCCACTTCCCAATGGGGTATCGACTGCAAACTTGGTATACTTATGTCATACTGATAACAATACTATATTCTATCATAAAAAATAAAATACAAATATTTTTAAACTATCTTTTTTACATGTTATGTTTCGGCTTGGGTCTAATTCTCCACGCTCAACTGACATTGGCTGTAAATCACCACGGTCCCTTACGTTATGGCAAGCTTCGGGGCCACTTCCTGGAGTCGTGGAGTTCTTCCATTACCAGTAGGGTACATTTCATTAAAGCGTGTTAAAAATTTTTTTTTTAAATATTACTTATTCCTCTAAAATACTGGCTGCCGGTTAGAGATCAATATGCCACTGAGTTCAAGGTCCCGACGCAAACAAAATGGCTACGGTTGTTTTACCTTATGAATAGAGGTTCACGAACTCCTGGTGAACGGACGCCAGTCAAGTTTCACAGCCTTCACCTTGAGTGTGGCTAAGATTTGAGGCTGCACCTCCCCAGCCAACAGGCGCACCTCCTATCCCTCCCGTGTGTTAGGGACCAACGGCCCCCTTGGCTTTTCCCACTCCTCGTGTGTTCATTTTAAGAAAGAAAATTATCCAACCCTATAAAATCCCAACAACAAGCTCTAAATAAGGAAGCCTGCAACCCGTAATGCCGGACTGTACGTTTATTATTGGAATTCACCCTGCATCAGAAATGTGGATAAAGTAAATCTAAAATAGATTTGAGGTGGCACGGGACGCCTCAAAGCTATTGGAAGGGATGACTGTAGCGAGCGTGTGCGTAACATGCCATGGCAATGCAGTGGAGCGGAATTGACGGCGCCGTCTGTGTGCGTCAGCAGGGGAGGAGGGCGAGACGTCTGCTGGCTTCCCACGCCCGGTGAGCGTGAGCCGGGCTGTTAGGGACAGAGTCTCTCTCGTCCAGCAGCTCACGTCCCCACCCCAGGTGAAGCGCTTTGTTTGTGAGCCGTTGTGTTTCGTAGGGGCAACTCTTGTTCACCTGTTTTTGTTGACCTGTCAAAAGTGTTTGATAGAGAAACTAACCACACACTGTCATGTGAACCATCAGTCGTTTGGATTGAGTAAATTTAACCCTGAGTCGGTTTGAATCTGGCGAGATTTTTTCTAAATTATCTTTGGTTTCAAAGGACATCCCACAAGGCTCAAATACTTGGCTCCTTGTTATTTGTAAGTAATGCTGCTTTACATTTGATTCTTTATAAGATTGGCTTCTTTGGCAATGATATACATTTGTATTCTTCTGCATCGACAGTTAAAGTGATTCAAAGTATTGCGAAAATAGATTTTTACTCTCTGTGCAGTGGCAGTTCGCTTGAGTCGATGTTTCTTCTCCTAACCTCGCCCAGTGATTGACCCCTACACCTTGCCGCCGTTTGACGTAAAGTTAACGTGGAAGCCCATGTCACATTTCCGGGAGCAGGGGCCTGTAAACGATAATTTAGCTCAAAATGGTCACCAACATCTCCCTTGCGAAATAAATAATCGTTCTTGGTGATGTCACCTGGTCTCATCATTGCATTGATTGACATCGAGGCTAAGTAACGACTACTCTGCAGCTTGATGTAATTGCTGCTTGATGGAACGGCACGGTGAGGATGCGCGCACGCATGATCAGTGGGCAGCGTTGATGCAGATGAGCGGCTTTAGAATTTAAACTTTTGCTGCGTTGCGCCGTAGTCAACCTTCGGGAATGATTAATAGCCTGCAAAAGGTTATCCACCGATAGAGAGTGCTTGCACCCATTCGGCTGTGTGAGCCGTTTGTTATGTGAGCACACTAGCGTCATTGTTAACATTTACGTAACTTCAAACGACGGCCAGGGGTCAACGCAAAAGCCCGCAGACGAGCATGCGACAATTATTGGGCCAGAAGCTGTAAGAGCCCTCCATGCAAATGGGCTCGTTTGGCGGAGACATTCACGCTCAAGTGGAATGCGGAAAAAGGGCAGCTGCCCCAGGGAGCAACCCTTGAGCACAGAGGCCGACGTTTCCACGAGGAGGCCTCTTTAGAAAACCGCTCGCCGAGCTCTTGCTGAAGTGCCCACTCCGGAGGAGCGCGTCCGCTACGATGAGGGCAAGTGGGCGGTGCCGAGGGGTCAGGGGGCCTAAGAACCAGACAGGCGCCTTGATGCTCGTCCCTGGGAATTTGGAGATTATCCAATATCTGCTTTAAATGGACCTGTCATTCAGGCCCTTCGGCGGCTCAATGGAGGAGTGCCGTTAGCCGGGCACTTGCGTCTGGATGCGTGCGCTGTGCCCGGGTGTCCCTGGCGTCTCTTGTGAGGTGGCGGCAGCGGCGACACTCACAGCTATTTGCGGGACCCGATAGGGTTCACACGGAGGTGTGTTTTTTTTAAAGTCTTCATTGTACACAAGAGTTTGCTGGAAAAGTAAGCTTCATGATCTGGAATAAAACTGATTCATTTGGCATATAGAACTAGTACAGCATGCATCCAGTTATTTAAATGGTAATGAATTGCTGGGTGGACCGGTGAACCGAAGAACCTGCGTTCCACTCCAGGCCATGGTTCACATCAAATAGAGAGTGATGTCTGAACTGGTTCTGCCACCTCCCCTTCACCAACCACACTCACTAGGCCGTGAAGTGTGGCCTAACAATATTCACGATCGATGCGGCGTAGCGAGGCCTTCATCCAGTGGTGTATTGACAGAAGGACTTACGTTATTATCTAAAATGTTGTCTTAATTTGTACTTTTTTCCTTGACAACAGGGCCAGCGCGCACCCACCAAACCCCTGCCTTTCTCGTCGGCAACAGCAGCACATTCACAACAAGAACTTTTTAGCGCCAGTGGGACGACCTTTGCTACCGAGACGGGCGGCACGGGCAGATTTGAGAGCCAGCTCACGCTGGAGCGGCCAGAGAGTGGCTTCAGCCTGGCTAACGGAAAGACAGGGTGCCAGCGGAGCCCCCCCTCTCTCTGCGACGGTAACGATGCGGAGGACGGGGGCGACTCGAGCGCTGCGGAGAACACGGGGGAGCTGAGCGTGTTCCGTTCATGTGGTGGGGACGTGCATGTGGTCAGCAGCCGGAGCGGCGACATTTCCGTGCATCGCCACAGCCAGCGACTCGCCCAGGTGCTGTCAGTAGTAAAATATAATAATAGTGATGAACACTTTATAGCATGCACGTATTTTGCGAATCGGAAGCAAATGTTTCATTGAGAACTCGGGAGGTGCGGAGCTCAAAGTTTCTCGTATGCGAGCCTGAAGAGGTGAGACTTGAGCTGTTGCTTGAAGGTGGCTGGTGATTGGATTCTGCGAATGTGCAGTGGGAGAGGATTCTAGATGGCTGGTCCAGCTACGGAGAAACGCCACTCAGCCAAGACAGCCCTGGTTGTGGGTACGATGAGAAATTTGTTGGGTGTACTTGGTAGGACGCGACGGTTTGCTGTGGTCGCTGGAGTGAGAAAGGGTGGAGAGGTATGGCGGGAGACCTTGTAATGTAAAAGAGCTCGATAGCGCAGGATACTTATTTTGTAGTGCATTTTATAGTCAACTCTAAATAAACCAGGGTAATGGGAGGTATTGGTTACCCAGATAAAACACAACATGGATCGTGAAAAACATGTGTCAATTAGTACAATTGTGAAGGTTATCGTGGTTGTGTGCTGTGTAGCTCCAAAATGGGATTTTGGGTTTTGCTGCGTGTAAGTGTCCAACGTTCCAGCATGTGGAGCTTGCCCCGTTTCAGTGCGTGTTTATACTTTCGCTCTCGGCATTTGTATGAGGAATATAGCTGGGAGAGCGCTGCCTTATAGTATGTGTTGCTTATTTCAATGCACATTTCCTTTGCGTCCTGCAGATTGGAGACAAGACCATCTCACCTGAAAGGCCATCAGAGTATTACGATGAGGAGCGCTCTGTGAGTAATACAAAGTGAACGAGATCCGTGAAATTTCACAGTTTGAGTCCCATCCCCAACACTTAATTTGTCCCTCGCTTGTTACTCAACATTATTCCCGACTCGTTCGTCAACAAAAAATGTGTGGAATGGGCAGATGGCACCGAATCGCAGAGAAACAATTTTGTTCCACTTTTACAAATGTCATATCAATGAAACTACGAGTGTTAAATACATTAATGGGAAGTAGCCTCGCCTTGCAGTGAACAGATGTACGAGTGTGTGTGTGTTGGAAGCAGCCTAGAGTTGTAGTGAATACACAGGCATGTGGGAACTAGGCAAGCCTTGCTTTTGAAATGTGTCTGCTCTGTGTTCCAGCCTCTGCAGCCTGACCCCATCCTCGCTCTGCGCAGGGTCATTGGCTTTGGTGGCGGCACGACCCGGCACGTGAGTGGGCTGTGGTCAGAACCGTAGAGACAGAATTTGGTGGGAGTGGGGATGGGAAGGCAAAGGGGGGTGCAGGTGTGCCAATTTTTCCGTGAGCCTCAGATCTGAGGGGGCCTTGAGAAAGTGCAGAAGGGGTTCTCATCTGGCATTTTGCCCCGGGCCTCCAAAAACATTTTGACGGCCCTTGGTGCCCCAGAGGCTCCGCTGGCGAGATGAGAAAGCGGCATTGGTAATTTTGTTTTGACTCTGCCACGACAATCACACACTCGCTCTGGGGAAAACGATAGTCGCTGTCGTCGTGTGTTGTCTAATCACCTGCACATGGTTGAGGTTTACTCTGCACAAATCCAGATGTGGCAGCTGCTTGTCTTGACGTTTTAGGCCACAGTCCTGACATTTGTAACCTGGACTAAAAGATTGGCCTTGCAAAATGGTTGTTATAGGAGATGTTTAAAACTTGCCGTGAGCCCCCACGGGGTAACTGAACCTAGCAGGTTAAAGGCTTTGTTTAAGATTTATTTTCACAGGATCTTTCCGCCATGGCCTTTAAACAAAAAACACATGCGTCGTTGTGAGCGCGTAAACAGTCTAAACAGCACAGGATGCGTATTCCCAATCGCTTAAACCAACAGTTGATTAATTGTTCATGCACTCAATTAGCCATGTGCTCGCAACGACAAAACTCACAGCAAAGACGTAGGAAGCGGCTGAAATGCGCGCCCCGCACTTTTAAGCGCTGGCACTCGCGCTATTCAAAGCCTGTGAATCGTCTGACATTCGCAAATAAACCCCCCCTCCACCCCAACTGGCATCGGTCACGTAAAAAGCAACTGCAAGTGGACAAACAAAGCGAAGTGATTGGAAAATAAATGAGCGAATTAAATAAATGGTATTAATTGAAAGAAATAATTCAGGGCTTCGGGGGCAGTTGGCACGTGTGGCACGCAGCGCTTGCGAACTTGGCATCTGAGTCAGCGCTGGCTCCATGGAAACTTTTCTGGCTGGCATTTGTAGTGGGAGACACGGTTGTTTGAAAGCGGTCTCCGTCGAGCCGATGTGAAAGGGTAAGTGCCTCTGTGTCGAGCCGCTCGCTCGCGGAGACGGGAGGCACCCTCTTTAACGAAATGCGAAAAAAGGAAACAAATTAAAGGGAAAATGCCACAAAAAAAACGATGACGTTGCTCCGCGTGAAAAGAAGCTTTAAAACTAACGGGAGACGAACTTTAGATTTGTATTACTTTTACTACATGTGAACTGGTGAAGTTTTTTTGGGAGAGAAAAAAATATTGGCAGTTTATAAATGAATTTTTTTTTATTAAATGCATTCATAAATTTGACTATAAAGCCCTTTCAAAGTGAAATTTGGTTAAAAGCTGTAAGCGTTTGTGTATGCCAAGTGGTACATTTCACAAAGAGTATTTTAATGAATTCCAGTTTAATAATTTTGTCTGCCACAAATCTACTCGTGTTTGACGAGTTTAATATTCATAGCTCATTTGCAGAATTTGACATTCTAATGGTCAATATTTTGCAGTTATTTGTAAACATTTTTTTTATAAAAGTCCATGATGTGAGTTGAAACTCCTTTCCGTTGGACGATAATCCAGATGTGGACGGGTGGCCCAGGCTGCTAATTGCCGGTCAAATCACGGAGCTGGCACCGCTAGGATCCGGGCAGCCACCTGCAGTTAACCAACTATTTTTATTTCACCGGGTAAGGCTCACTTAGCTATTTAGCTCTTTTTCAGAAGTGACCTGGCCACGAATAATAGCTCAACGAAGTGGCTGATGTTGGAAACATTTATAGTAGCCAAATACTCTAAATGCATGTTCCTAAATGAGGGAAAAACCAGATGCAACGGAGAAAAATCCATGCGACAACGGGGAAAATGTTTGACTTAAAACTTTCGTGACTGCAGGAATTCATATTCTATGGTTCTTTCGGTAAAGTCACGTAGATAGAAAAAATAATAACAATAAAATAATTAAAATAAAGTGAATAAAAATATCACGACGTTTCGAACGCAACACAAGTGGTCGTCATCAGGAGCAGGGAGGTTAGCTTTTGAGGGCAAGCTGTTTTTAAGGTTTAGAGATGGGTGGGGCAGCTAATGTTAATGTTATAGAGGGCTCCGACACGGGCAGCAGGTCTACACCAATCAAAGAGCTGTTTATAAAGGTTTAGAGATGGGCGGGGCAGCTAATGTTAATGTAGGAGAAATCTCCGACACCGGTAGTAGATCTACACCAATTAAAGCATTGCACCTCGCTCCACACACCCACATTGCTGACGGTGGAGGTTGACAAGAAAACACAAATCAAGCCCTCTCCTACATTAACATTAGCTGCCCCGTTCATCTCTAAACCTTTATGGTCTCAGCCTGGTCATCAAGGATTGCACAAAAAACCTTTCATGTTCAATTAATTTTGTCAAGTACCACCATTACTGACATCCAAGGAACACTCTTCGTCGAGCAAAATAATGTTTGTGATATGCTCGTGCGTCACATTGCTTGCGTGTCACATGGCTTGTGTGTCGCATTGCTCGTACGTCAAATGGCTTGTGTCACATGGCTTGTATGTGGCATGGCTGTGTCACATTGCTTGTGTGTCACATGGCTTGTGCTCCCCTTCAGGCGTTGTGGACGAGACAGGGCGATGTGATCGTGTACCCATGCCATGCCATCATCATTGCCGTGGAGATCACCACAGGCAACCAGAGGTTCCTCACGGGCCACAGTGACAAGGTGTGTCCGGCTACCCTGAATCGACACTTCAACATCGAATCGAGTGCAGTTGCACCTGATTCAAGAGCTGAATGGCTCACAGGGCTATACCTAATAAATGAAAATGAAATGAAAACTGAAACATCACCAGCCATGAGCTGTACTGGATAAAGACCTCTCCATGCACAAACCATCCAGTTCCTGCCTACGAGCTGGTTTCATTGCTGCATCTGCACTCCTAATGATTTCTTGAAAGATGTTTGTCCGTCATTCTGTTTTGAACCCAAGTGCCAAGAGTAGGACAATGAAATTGGACCTTTTTTGCCAATATCAAAGTATGAAAAAATACGCATAATTTTTACCCTTTCTGGAAATAAAACAAGTGTTAAGATGTTCAAACACCAAATAGAAACCTTTTTTTTTTAAAGGAATCATATTTGCATTAACAACACGTACTTGTGGTGAACATGCAAACAAACATGCTCTGATAATATATGCATTTTGCTTGAAACTGATTGGCCTACACCAGAGACAGGACAGCCTTCTTTAGGGCCTAGTCTCAACCAGTGTTAGACCAGAGAATGCCGCACAGCACAAAGACAATGCACTATCAGAGCATTTATAGCTCCGGGTGAGCATCTACAAAATGGGACCTTTTTGCCATTATCAATGTATGTCTTAGGGTGAAACTTATTTGTATTTGTTCATACTTGATGATTAGAAAAAAAAAAACAAAATCAGCAAGTGTGCCTTTTTTTATCAGCCACACTTTAAACAAACTTTTTTTTATTAGCCACGGATCACTCCGTTATTCTGTGTCATTGCCATAGTGAATTGTTCCGGTTGCTTACGGTAAATACGTAGCCCGTGACAATTGCTGGATACGTTTGCCAAACGTTTTCCCGCATCTATCATTGCCTCGTGGCCATCAATGGAGACGAGCAACGTCCCACAGTCACATGACATGGGAGACGTGCATCAAGGCCCTTGGACGTGACCGCCGGGTCTCATGCGCGTGTAGGTGACGGCGCTGACGATGAACGGCGCCAGCACGCTACTGGCCTCCGCCCAGGCCGGCGCCGTGAGCCTCGTGCGCATGTGGGACTTCTCCAGCGGCGAGTGCCTCTCCATCTTCACCCCGCACCTGCACGCGCTATCATTGCTCAGGTGACGCAGGTGTCTGCTCGGTTTGCATTGTCTGTAACGTTAGCAGTGAGAGCCCGGTTGGTGTGTTTGTTGAACTTCTTTCGCACCGTACATAGCCAACTGTGCTAATCGGAGGTGCAGGGAAGGACAACTAAATAAACATAAAAAACACTTCTGAAGGAATGCATTTTTTATGTAGATTTTAAAAGTGCATAGCTCCAGTGGCTTCCGAATATCGGAAAGCATTCTAGACAGCCGCAGAAGCATATCTATAAGCACGAGATGCAGTGACCGCTGTGAGGATGAGCCGAGTTCGAATTCGAACCAAAATTCTTGGTGGTGCCACCTCAGCGCTATCAGCGCTAGGTTGATACAAACGTCCGCTCCGTTTACGATACTTTTACTAACGTCACAACAAACAGCGTTAATCTCTCTCTTGCGTGCTGTGCCCTAGATCAGGTCTGTGGCTCAAGCTCCCAGCATCCTCTCTGCTGTCACTATCCGCTGCCCATCGCACAACAAAACAAATTCCTTACTCTGGTTTTTTTTTACTATATTGTAATTTACTTGAAGTGTGCTCTTGACATCATGTCATGCTATTAAGAACCCATTTGTAAACCTTGCGGAACATAGTGTTCCTTGTGTCAGAGCTGTACTCTGTTTGAAAGACTAAATGATGCTTTTTATTCTGAGAGCTATAATTTAAGCAAAGCGAATCACAAAAAAAAAACTTTATATGATGGGATTTTTTTGTGTGCGGTCATTAGGGACCCGGCTAAGACCATTAATTCGCTATACTTGAGAATCAGCACTCTTTGGGTCTTTTCGGTAAAGTCACGTAGGTATAAAATAAAGAAACAAAGATTATGGATTCCTGCAGTCACGAAAGCTTCAAATCAAGATTGAGAATCAAGTTTAATCACGGATGGCCATCCGAATTCTGAGTGTTCTGATCACTGAGCCACTCGGTCACCTACCAGGGATCTTGACCGGTATTTATAGTAGGACAGTTAAGATGATTTCCCCTTTCTTTCATCAGCAGTGTTTTTGTTTTACGACATGATTGAACAGGTTTATGTTTTTTGCAGTTTCTCTCACAGCGGAGCTGTGCTTTGCGGCGTGGGGAAAGATAGCCATGAAAAAAACGTAAGTCCATTTTATTGACCTCACCGGCTACTGTTTACATGCAGCCACAGTTTGTGTAGAAACTCGTAGCAAATGCTTTCTTTGGGCATGGAAAGCATCTGCACTTCACCAAGAAGCCCCCTAGAGTTTGATGAACCGAGATTTCTGTTTTGATTGCGTTGCTCGTGCATGCGTGTGCCCGTGCGTGTCTTCTTGTGCGAGTTAGACGGTGGTGGTGTGGGACACGTCCCGGTTGCGGACGGGTGGCCTAGTGTCCGTTGTTGCCAGGACGCACACCGACGTGGACCTACACACCATCAAAATCGCCTCCTTCGATGACACCAGGTGAAACGCGCCTTGGCAGTCTACCAGTTCACTTCCGGGGTGTAGTCGTTGGATAAAATGCAGAATAACATTTAATGTGATGCTTTATTTTGACATTTAAGGAGCCCATTTTGATAACAGTTTGTTCCAGCTGCAACTTGCATTTGAACACAGAATCCAAATATGTATTTATATGGGAGGAATCCAATGAGCTATAAAGATTTTTTCAAAGATGTCCAGTAACCCAGCATCTCAGCGATGCCGACTGGGCTCTCTAACCTCTGAGCTGCCATGCCAGCTTAGCGCGCCCAGGTTGTGGTTGCTGACCGTATGTCGCGCTCCACTGATGGGTCGGTGCTGCTCGCGCGCAGGATGGTGTCGTGTGGCCGGGGCAGTGTGCGGCTATGGCGCTTGCGCGGCTCGGCATTACGCTCCTGCCCCGTGGACCTCGCCGAGTTCCACGCCGCGCACTTCACGGACGTGGCCTTCGAGGAGGGCCTGCCTGCCGACCGGGAGCCACACGACCGCACGCTGTATGCACGGCCGCGCCTTTACCCAAAACGTCACCGATGCACCTTTTTTCCACCGCACGACCGAGCCACTCCAGCACAAGTGCCGAGCTGGCCCGGCATGGCTCAGATGGCGCAGGGTTATTATTTCCACTGCAGAACCAGAGCCATACCACTGACGTCGCATGCATTGCGCGAGACGACGTTGTATTACGAAAATGATTCACCTTGCCCGTGGCCCTGCTTGGCCCCTGAACCACGTTCAAGATACCTCGTGAGGCTAGAGTTTGATGATTTGGATGTGGGTCGGCTCGGCAAATAGCCAGTGGAGAGAGCCACGCGTACCGTGAGGGCTTGGATGTGCCAGTGGAAAAGGGGTATGAGAGATAAGGGGGCGGCAGACTGTATGGTATTCCCTCGTTATTCATGAACTTTCTATCCGTGATTTTGGCTATCCACGAATCACATCTGGAACTCTAAAGGACTGAATTGAGAGAGAGGGAAAGAAAGTGATGAGATGAAGTGATAAAAGAGAATGTGATGCCAGAAAGTGATCAGATAAAGTGATAAGAGATAAAGTGATGAGAGGAATGTGATGCGGTAAACTGATTAAAGTGATTCGAGAGAAAGTGATGAAAGAGATACGTAATTGTCATGTATTTAATAGCTTTGTTATTTATTAGAGGCTAATATCACAAGCATCTCTGGAACGTATCCCTTGCGAAAGCGAGGGATACTATATAGCCAACGTTCGTTATTGCATCGGGTCGGCTGCTCGGGTTTCCCTTCTTCATCTACTTCTATTCTGTGCCTCTTCTCCGGGTGAGCTCTTCAAAAATAAGTTCACACAGGTAATCAGAAGCCTCGTTGGGCGTCGCCCTCCATCTGACTAGTATGACATGCGCAAGCAGTGGAAACTTCAGAATCAGAGTCGGTATTTATCCTGGAGAAATCTAATAAGCAATGAAGCTCTTTTTCACAGATGTCTAGTCGTGGTGTGTCAGAAAGTAACTTGTATTGCCTTCAACAGCATAATCCTGGTTATTTTTTATAACCTCGGTTAATGTTCGTACGTAGCTCGGCAACAACCTCATTGTCCCCAAAACAAGGACTGTTTTGGCTGAGCAGCGTTTCTCCGTTGCTGCACCAGGCATCTAAAACTCTTCTCTCCCACTGCACAAACGCAGCATCCAAGCACCATCCACCATAAGCAGTAGTTCAGGCTCTCACCTGTTCTGGCCCTCACATCTTCAGACCTTCACCTGTTCAAGCTCTCACCCGTTCAGGCCCTCACCTGTTCAGCTTTTCACCTGTTCAGGCTCTCACCTGATCAGGATCACATGAGAGACTTTGAGCTTTGGCTCTACACCTCCGAGTTCTCGATCGAAAGTTGTGCTGATTTGCAAAATCTGTGCTCACTATGAAGTGTTTTATCATTATTATTAATACCATAAGTTCATCGTTCCTTCCAGTCAGAAAGAACCCTTGCTCGGCTCTGGCCAGGTCTCAGCTTATTTATTGTATGAGTTGCCATCTCTTGTTTTTGTTAGATTATCGCCGTAGTTCAAACACAGTGATCCCCGACCCCCCCGGTGCAGTAGGCAAAAGACCATCGCGTTTCTGCTCCCACAGCTTTGCCTGCAGCAAGTCAGGCCACATCCTGGAGATCGACTACAAGAACGTGACCATACGCAATGTGCGGCGCCTGCTGCCATCGCCGGGCGTGCGTGCCAGCTACGACGCTGGCAAGCGTGCCCCCCCGTCCGGTGAGCCAGGACCGCCATGCCACCAACGATGTCTTGTGTGAGCCATCTACGGCCATCCCCCTGCGTTCTCCTCCCTGCGTCTGTTGTCACGCCCTGCCCCCCGCTCCTCCTTGTCCCTCTGCACTACTGCTCTACTACAGGCGGTGTTTGCTCTTAAGAGAAGGAATAGGTACAAATAGCCTCCATGTCACTGATTGTATCCCTACTGTGATGATAGTTTAATTGATTCAATTATGCGTCTCGCATGGCTGCTGACAACCAGATATTGCAGTCGCGAGTGTGTCCGTATAAACTGTCGTGGCAATTTATATGGATACTGGCAAGCATAAAAAGGCTTATTTGTTCATCATTTTGATACTGGAAAAAACGTCCCGTAGATATAAGTGCTCAACCCGATCTATTTATACTTTCATACAGGGACTCCTCTACTTACGAACGAGTTAGGTTCCAGAGGTCTGTTCGTAAGTCGATTTGTTCGTAAGTCCAACTTTACTCCTGTCGATTCCAACATGTTGTACGGCGTGTACACTAAACATGGGGAATGGCTTTAAAAGTTGTATACACTCCTGTAGATGTAAATACCACCGGTTCTTCACATTCTGTAGATGTAGATGCCACGACCACCATCTATTGCGCGGCGGTTGAACTTACGACTCTTGGTCTGAACAGGCAACTGGACATACAACTGGACAAACAACACACCGGTGTGCTGTACAAGTAACAAATTGGCATGTTCTGTTTACGTGACAAACCTTACTAATTATCTGGGTCGGGTGGTGGTGGGTTTAACGACACGCTTATATTTACGCAATCTAACCCAAAAAAACCTGTATTATGGATGATATTGGTCGCGAAAGTCTACGTGTTAAACAGACCAGTTTGTTCATATCTCTAAAAGTTAACAAGTCGAATGTTCATCAATGGAGGAATCCCTGTACTTGCATTGCCTTTGTACTGCTCGCCTTTTGGCGTTATCTGGTCTAACTGGTGAGACTAAGCCATAAAGAAGGCTGTCTGGTGTAGGCCAATCAGTTTCAAAGACGATGCAGATATTATCCGAGCATGTTTGTTTGGATGTTTTGCCACGTATATGTAGTTAATGCAGTCTCGATGCCTTTGTAATAGGTGTTTATTTGATATTTGAACATTTAACACCACTTTTTTTTTTACCACAAAGGGTCAAGCCTCTTATATTTTTTCATCATTTTGATACTGGCCAAAAAGGTCCCAAAGATTATGACACTATCTCCCTGTGAATACTCGATCCCATCAGGACCGGGCATCGGGATAAACAGCATGTCCGTGTCGGAGGGACTGTGCGCAACAGGCTCCGACGACGGCTTCCTGCGGCTCTGGCTGCTGGATTTCTCCACCATGCTCCTGGAAGCCGGTGAGACTGACGCACGGGGGAGGAGTGGGGCAGCACTCAAGGTCGAGAGAGTGCTCTTTGGGAGCAATCCCCTCCACGCCGATCTGCACATCCGTCAGGCCCAAAATTGCCCAGTGACGAGGTGACACTTCGCTCAGTATGGCCGTCACAAGTCGGGGGGTAGGGGGGGGTAGGGGGGGGGTTCAATTAACTGTGAAGGAGGTGGGGCAACGGAGTGGAGGCTGGAAGGGTAGGAGTAAGGCAGTGCCGCAGATGTTAAATAGGAATACCAGAGCGTCTATCACAGGGGGTGCCGCGGTGGCGAGATGTTAACTCCCTCTTTTTGTATGCAGGAGGTCGTGGGTTCGATTCCGACCCTGACACCGAATGTATATTTGGAGTGTGCATGTCTCTCTCCCTGTGGTTGCGTGGATTTCTCTCCTGTCCTCTGGCTTTTCTCTCCACATTTAGAGACTTGCATTGAGAGAACTTGGCTGCTATAAATTTCCACGTGATGAGCCACTTCGTTGAATAATCATTTGTGGCCAAGTAGCTTCTGAAAAAGAGCTACACAGCTCAGTGGGCCTTTCCTGGTAAAATAAAAAATAGTTTCGTTTAGTGGAAGAGCTGTAGCCGGTGGCATAGGGCACGTGGTGAATTAATGTGGCATGTGGCTAGCGTGTTTATTTGCCCATACCATCGGCTACAGCATCTGTGCAATAAGCGACACCATTTGAAAGTTCTCATGATAATGAGCCATACATATTTTATATGATGAAAGAATAGCACTGCAAGATGCCTCTGCAGTGAGAAAAGATGGTTAAAATTGCTCTACACGTTATGGACAGGAGCTAAACACAAGCGTATCTGTCTTTCGTCAGGAGCTGAGACTGCCACAAATGTTATTTTAGCAGTACATTTCACGAAAAAAAGTGAGAAAAATATCCTCCCCCACGCAGTGTTGGTGACAATGTTTTTATTTATCAGATTCAAACTTTTACTCGCAATATTTTAAGTGATGGGTACCAGAGACTTATTCGCCGCCCCTTCTTGTGTTTAGAACTGCTTTTTGTGTTTGGTTTGTTGTCCTTCACCGCACCTCCGATTATTACGGTTAGCTGCCTATGGTGCAAAAGAAGTTCAACATATCTTGACTTTAAGCTTCTTTCGTGACTGCAGGAATTCATATTCTTGTATATTTCGGTAAAGTCACGTAGATAGGTTCAAAGAAAATAACAAAAAACTACGACGTTTCGATCGCAACACAAGCGGTCGTCTTCAGGAAAAGGGGGGTTAGCTTCCAACAAAAGACACAAGAATATGAAGTTCAACATACATACACACATACCCCAAGTCTGCTCGGTGTGATGGCGACAGCCTCTCGGCCATCCCCCGTGACGCCAATGGCGTTCCATGCTTGCTTGCTTTTGACGCAGAGCACGAGGCCCCGGTGTCGGCGGTGGCGATCTCGGCAGATGGGCGGCGTGTGCTGGCCGCCACGGCAGGGCCCGCGGGCGCCAGCCTGGGCTTCCTGGAGGTGGCGTCGCGCCACTACGCCACGCTGGCGCGCTCGCACGCCGGGCCCGTACTGGGCTGTTCGGCGGACGGAGCGCGGCGCCACCTGGTCACCGTGGGGCGCGATGCGAGTGTGCGCGTTTGGGACTCGGACAGCGGCCAGCAGGTACCTGTGCTTCTCGCATTTTGCCTCTTTCAGAGTTCTGTTGCCTCCAAAGGCCACGTTTTTAGAAGTGATGCAGGAAGCATCGTCTTTCTCTTCCAAATGTGTGCGGATGCCACACACATCCCTATTTACTTAACTTTGTGTTAATCAGTTTGCCCTCATTCGCCCAATAAGCAAGATTTTCTACGTCTGCTTTTTCACTTTAAATGTTTTTGCATGATCATAAACCACATGAAGCAAACCGGTTAAATAAAGGTTACCAGTTCGCCGCACATACAGAAATGTCTTGAGTAGTTAACATATGAAGATATCTTCCTTTTAACCTAACCAAGAAGGCATATGTTCCACGCGGTGGCTTACTGCCATGCGTTTTGTTCGTACGCATGTACCAATCAGTGCATTCGTTACTCACATTCCACTAGAAAATAAAACGTTACTGCTTCCTGACTTTCGTAATTCTGAAAACGTTTACCGGTTATCGGCTAGCAAGTCGCTTACTCATTTAGATTTGTTACCATGTCATTGCCGTGTGGTTACTCTGTTGTTGTTGTGTCATTGTCGTGTTGCCGTGTCATTACCGCATCGTTGCCATGCTGTTATGGTGGCCGTTTTATTGCAGTGTCGTTATCCTGTCGTCGCCGTGTCGTAGCTGTGTCATTGCAGTGTCATCACCATGTCGCTACCGTGTCATTACCGTGTTGTTGCCCTGTGCTCATGCGCGGCAGCTGCTGGACTTCTCGACGCTGGCGGTGGTGCCGTGTGTCGTGTGCTGCCACCCGGTGCGCCAGCTGCTTGCGTGCGGCTTCAGCGACGGCTCGGTGCGCGCGTTCAGCGTCGCCAGCACCGCCCTCCTGGCGGAGCACAAGTAAAGTGATCGAGACATCCGTGCACCACCGATGATGATTGGCCGCGCGTAACGAGTTTACTCAATCAGTGCCGTTCATTTTTGCATGCCTGCTGCTGATAATATTCAGGTGTTTATAGGCCGTGAAATGACGGTATAACAAACAGCAGATTGCGCTACGAACTTGACGGCCCGAGGTCGAGTGATATCTGACCATGTGCCCAGTGTCACCCACACTTTATCATTCCCGCACTGACCAAGCGTTATGCAGTATGGCCAAACAACCCCCATAACGGACCTGCCATGGCGAGACGACCTTCCAGCAGGGCCTTGGCAAGGGACCGTATACTAATTTACTGTATCGAGGTGTATGGTAATGCTGCAAATGTGAGTGTCTGCATACTCTTAGGTTTTTTCGGTAAAGTCACGTAGGTGATATTACGTACATGACTTTACCGAAAAAACCTAAGAGTATGAATCCTTGCAGTCACGAAAGCTTCAAATCTAGAAGTGTCTGCATATATGTAGTAAACGTGTGGGGTGTGTCACCGCGGTAGTGTAGTGGTTAGCGCACTGCACTACGAACCTGGCAACAGGAGTTCGATTCCCGCTCACGGCCAACCCCAGTGATGTGTATCTGAACCGGTCTTGGGCCTCCCCCGAGTCGACTCAGCCTCAAATGAGTACCTAGTACGGTGTGTATGGAAACTTCACCGTGAGGGAAACAACGGCGGCCGGGCATGGTGCTGGCCACCCACCTCCTTGTGTGCCGTGCCGGCCTTCATAGGTGCTACTCACTAACAGCACTTGCCCCAACAGTCGGTTGAAGGCTGTACAGGCGGGATCTTTGTATTTGGTGTGTCACCGCTTCCACGATACAGGCAGCACAGGGGCCAGATCACTGCCCTGGCGTTCTCACGCAGTGGAGAATTCATGTACAGCGCCTGCTCGCTCGGAAGCCTCGCGATGTACGACGCGTCCGACGACGACCTGCCCGCGCTCCGGGTGCTGGGTGAGCCTGCGTGCCAATGGGTGTTTAATTCTGTCTCGCTACTGGCTGCACAGGCACTGGTGTCAATGAAGGTATAGTTGCCTGAATTATTTGTTTCCCCCCAGGAAGCACTTTTCAGGAATGTACAATCTGTTTCAGGCACTTTAGTTTAGTTTGTTGTCCTTCCCCCACATCTCCGATTAGCACGGTTGGCTATGTAATAAGGGCCGACTGGGATTTGTCTTCAAGATCCACCATGGACTCGCCCCACCCATTAATGTTGATGTTTAAAAACTTCAAGTGTAGAAATGTACTTATTTCCATCGACTATGTTGCTGGCCAGTAGATGGCAGTCATCTGACAAAAGAGCCCAGGATATTTAAGAAAGCATAACTTAGGCTAGTTAAGCTTTTCCTTAATTATACATGTAATCAATTATTTACTGATGCAGTGTTTGTTCAGCATGATGTTGATAAAGCTCTTATCATCCTGTCGTTACAAGATTGTGGGACTCCCATTTCTTAGACCTTTTCACTCACGGGCCATGATAATAATTGTGGCCATGAAAAGTTTACAATCGCTCGAGTTCATGAGTTCCCCCCCGCCCCCCACACTGCTCTCCTAATGGGGAGTGTGCCGGGTTGAGGGGCTTTAGCGATGAGAGGCCTCACCTCCTCCGAACTGCTACTGCAGGGAACGTTGTCGCAACAAGGGGCAGACGGGCGGCCGATGAGGAGGAGGAGCACGACGGAGACGACGCCCCGAGTGTCCTGTCCCTGTCGACTGACGGACGACGCTTAGCCTTCGTGGGGCCCAGCCAGGATGCGGTGACGGTGATGGACGCGCGGTCACTGGAGGAGGTGAGACTATACCCCCTCTACCCACCTCGTGTGCTCCGCCTGCGTGTCCCCACTCTCGCCGGCGTCGCTTCATCGCTCTCCTGTCTCTCACGTCTAACTGTAAACCATAAGAAGAGCATCTCTTGGCAATGTATTTTATTATTACTCGGCTTGTTTGTTTACCCAGCAAAGAACCACTGAGTCTCAAAGGGGTGGGGGATGTGGAAGGGGTGGTGGGGTGTGGCAGGGAGGGGTGATAGGGGAAGGGGGGGTAGGGGTGTTGAGGGGACGGCATGGAGGGGTGACAGGTGAAGGACTGTGAGGTAGGGGTGTTGAGGGGTGATAGGGGAAGGGGGGTTGAGGTAGGGGTGGTGGAGGACGGCAGGGAGAGGGGGGAGACGGGTGATAGGGGAAGGACGGTGAGGTAGGGGTGTTGAGGGGTGATAGGGGAAAGGGAGTTGAGGTAGGGGTGGTGGGGTGTGGCAGGGAGGGGTGATAGGGGAAGGGGGTTGAGGTAGGGGTGGTGGGGGACGGCAGGGAGAGGGGTGATAAGGGAGGGAGGTTGCGGGGAGCTGTGCTACCTCAGACCTACAAGCTTCACTGCAGTACTGTACTGTACACACCACAAGTACTGTACTTTTTTATTGCGTCATACACTATACAGTACACAGTATAGTAGTCCATGTGTACGTGTAAATGTGAAATCGCAGCAACCCGGAATATTTCAGCTATCCGGACCGGGGCTCCTCTCTATGAGTCTGGTAGTCTGCGGTTTCACTGTTTGTGCATTATTATTTACGAATTACTGTGTACATTCTGTAAAGAGGATCCTGGTGGATATCAATATTAATAAAGTATACGCTTGTATGTATGTTGAACTTATTTCGCACCGTACATAGCCAACCGTGCTAATCGGATACGTGATGGCTTCTAACCAATTCCAGCTTTAATCAGATAACTAATTTAAAACATACGCATACATTATTGTCACATGGCGCCAGTAGTGACTGTTAACAAGAAAACAAATTCCATTTTGGGGAAAGTAAGTTATGCAACTCCTATTACAAACCAGCCACTTTTGATTCGGTTAGCCAAAGTAGTCAAGAGGTGGTAACACATCTGAGAGTATGTCCACCGCGGAGATAGGAGCAATGAGCTCGGCTCATGCGCAGGTACTAGATGAATCGTTGCGTCAACGTACCACGATAGGTGATGACGGCTTGGAGGAGGCCTTCATCCAGCTGTGAATTGATCACGGCTGCTGCTGATGACGATGATGACGGAGCAGAGTTATTCCTCTCTACCGGTACAGAACCGCTGGCGCGTGCTCACACACCTCCGCGACCCCCGTGGGTGCCGCCCGCAGGTGCTGCGAGTCTCCGTGAGCGCCGGCACTGCCACGGGGCACGAGGACCCGGGGCCCGAGCGGGCACTGGCGGTCCGCTTCGCGCCTCCCGACTCGAGCCGGCTGCTGGTGCTCACGCGATCCCGCGGGATCGTCATCCTCGATGCGGCGACGGGCCGCAACCTCCGAGAGGTGCGCCATGCAAACGGCGCGGCCGGAAATGCGGCCGCGGACTCGTGGGACCGAGCGTGAGCGAGCTGATGCTCTGCAGAGAGAGAGGCACGGAGAAATGGGAGGCTGCACAACCCTTATTCAGTGACTCCGCTTGCGGAGTCTGCGGACGTAGCTGCACATGCAG
This sequence comes from Lampetra fluviatilis, assembly GCF_964198595.1. Classification (NCBI taxonomy): domain Eukaryota; kingdom Metazoa; phylum Chordata; class Hyperoartia; order Petromyzontiformes; family Petromyzontidae; genus Lampetra; species Lampetra fluviatilis. The sequence continues at coordinate 11,331,061 of NC_136309.1, forward strand.
GACTGGCTTGTCCGTGTGGGTCTCTTAAGTATATGGGGTACCACAGTGGCGAGATGTTAACTACCTCGCCTGGCATGCAGGAGGTCGTGGGTTCAATCCCAACCCTGACACCTGTATATTCGGAGTGGCATGTTCTCCCCGTGATCGCGTGGATTTTACTTCAGGTCCTCCGGATTTTCCCTCCGCATTTCGAAACATGCATTTAGAGTTACTCTTTGGTTATTTCGGTAAAGTCACGTCGAAAATAAAATAATAATAGAATACGAAATTTCGGTTGCAACACAAGCGGCCATCATCAGGTAAGAATGAATGAGAAAAAACAAACATAGTAAACTTAGAAACACAATGCAACACAATACAGAGAGCCGGCCAACACAACAGCCAACACCCTACCTGGCAGACCATGCTCCTCCAAAGAATGACAAGCAGAGAGACAGCGTCACTGTGTCGGTGCCTTAAATAGAGAGAGGGGGAGGGGGTGAGGCAGAGAAAGAGGGGGGGGGGATTGGGGCAGAGGACAATGAGAGAGTTGTGTGAAATTCTGGAGTATTTGGCTGCTATACATTTCCACATGATAAGCCACTTCGTTGAGTTATAATTTGTGGCCAGGTCACTTCTGAAAAGGAGCTATATAGCTCGGTGAGCCTTACCTGGTAAAATTAAAAAAAAATTGTAATTTAATATAGGTCTCTGTAGGTTTGTAGTGAGTCCAACTGAGTCACAAATGTTGTTCTTTAGAGGCAACATCAACCCGTTAACACAAAGGGGTAAGTGCCCCTTCATCAGATACAGCCTAGGGTGGTGACCACCCAGCTAACTGCCCTATACGGAAGAGTTACAGCTACGAAGGGTCATACCCTCACTCGGATCCCCGACCACGTGTTGATGCCTCGTAGGACGTAGAGCTTCCAGCTTGTAGATGTGGAGCTTCCAGCTTGTAGGACGTGGAGCTTCCAGCTTGTAGAATGCAGCGACCTCGGTCCGTCTCAGGGACCCACCTTATATCCTCCCGAGTCGGGGCTGGCTCCACCCTTGGCCCCGCCCACCTTCTCGAGCGTTCTAGCTCCCTCCCGATCCCTCTCAGAGCTCTCCCCGGACACGTGATCACCCTCTAGCCCCCCCCCCCACCTGGGGCCCTCTCTGTGGACACTCTGGATCACGTGCCTACGGGGTCAACCAGAGTGCCATGGACGGGGCAACCCTGTCCCTGGGCTGACACTCTCCCGCTCCCCCTTGTGGGAGCCCGCACTACACGCTATGCGTGGTGCCCGCGCTATCCCAGCGCTCACCAAGCCCCACTAGGGCTGGTACTACACCCACCTACGGGGTGTACGCGATGACAGTGCATCGCACGCCGTGCTCTGCTAGAGCCGGCCTCACACAGCAACCCACACGGTGCTGTTCGTGATGTAGGGACATCGCACGCCACGGCCCTCTCGGGCCGGCACCATACAGTAACATCCCTGATGTCACTACACGTTTATTGGTCTCTATCTATGTGAGTTTTACGTGTCAGTGGTTCTCTGTCAACTTGTTGGTCTCTCTGTGAGTCTATGGGTTTTTTTTGTGAGTCATCTTGTAACGTCATGTGTGGTATCTGCAGACGTATATGGGTCTTTACGAGTCTATGTGTCTCTATGTAAGTCTACGAGTTTCAGGGGCCAGTCAACCAGTGACTTCACTCGTGGTATCTCCAGATGTACCTGCACATTGAGGATTGAACTCTTATCCCACTCGTGCACCTGTCGCTCACTGACTTTTTGTCTCTCATAACTCTGTGAATCTCTGTTTAGGTGTGACTTCTTAACACGTGTGACGTCTTTCGTTTGAGGGGTAAGGCTCCGAGTCAACACAATTGCCACCTGGCTGTTGCATACTCCACTCGAAAAGCACGGTGACCCCTCTCCTCGGGAGGTAGAGTGTGGACACGCACAGCCCTCGCTCACATTTGGCCGTCACGTTCCCGGACGCGCAGCTTTCGGCGGCTCACCACACGCGCTGCGTCTCCACGGACGTGAGCGAGGACGGCCGCTTCTTCGCCACGGCCGGAGACCGCGTGGTGAAAGTGTGGGACGCGCGCGCCCAGCACCGCACCGATGCGCAGGTGGGGGGGCGCGCGCGCACGCGTGGCTGATGGTTGCGTGACACGTAATGCAGGTTGGGCGCCATAGATGTTTGTAGAGCACAGGTGGGTGACGCACATCGTGGGTGGTAGGCAGGTGGGTGTCACACAGGTATAGCAAAGCGAGACAAACTCTCTCCTGAAAGCCCTCTTGTGGCGAGCAGACCAGAGCATTGGTACGTAGCTCCTGAACATATTTCCATCATACGCAAGAACAGAATCGAATTTGAATGCCGCTCTATAAACAGATCAACTCGTTGCTACAATGCATGTGGGTTGACGGTCTCGTTCAGGCAACTTTTTTGTGTTTAGTTTGTTGTCCTTCCCCCCGCACCTCTGATTAGGACAGTTGGCTACGTACGGTGCGAAATAAGTTCAACATACATACAATGATGTATGTGTGTATGTTGAACGTACTTTGCAAAAGAAGTTCAACATACAGTGAGGGAAAAAGTATTTGATCCCCTGCTGATTTTGTACGTTTGCCCACTGACAAAGAAATGATCAGTCTATAATTTTAATGGTAGGTTTATTTGAACAGTGAGAGACAGAATAATGACAAAAAAATCCAGAAAAACGCATGTCAAAAATGTTATAAATTTTTTGGCATTTTAATGAGGGAAATAAGTATTTGACCCCCTCTCAGAAAGATTTCTGGCTCCCAGGTGTCTTTTATACAGGTAACGAGCTGAGATTAGGAGCACACTCTTAAAGGGAGTGTTCCTAATCGCAGCTTGTTACCTGTATAAAAGACACCTGTTCACAGAAGAAATCAATAATCAGATTCCAAACTCTCTACCATGGCCAAGACCCAAAGAGCTCTCCAAGGATGTCGGGGACAAGATTGTAGACCTGCACAAGGCTGGAATGGGCTACAAGACCATCGCCAAGCAGCTTGGTGAGAAGGTGACAAGAGTTGGTGCGATTATTCGCAAATGGAAGAAACACAAAAAAACTGTCAATCTCCCTCGGCCTGGGGCTCCATGCAAGATCTCACCTCGTAGAGTTGCAATGATCATGAGAACGGTGAGGAATCAGCCCAGAACTACACGGGAGGATCTTGTCAATGATCTCAAGGCAGCTGGGACCATAGTCACCAAGAAAACAGTTGGTAACACACTACGCCGTGAAGGACTGAAATCCTGCAGCGCCCGCATGGTCCCCCTGCTCGATAGAAAATCTGTAGAGGGAGCTGAAGGTTCGAGTTGCGAAACGTCAGCCTCGAAACCTTAATGACTTGGAGAAGATCTGCAAAGAGGAGTGGGACGAAATCCCTCCTGAGATGTGTGCAAACCTGGTGGCCAACTACAAGAAACGTCTGACCTCTGTGATTGCCAACAAGGGTTTTGCCACCAAGTACTAAGTCATGTTTTGCAGAGGGGTCAAACACCTATTTCCCTCATTAAAATGCAAATCAATTTATAACATTTTTGACATGCGTTTCTCTGAATTTTGTTGTTGTTATTCTGTCTTTCACTGTTCAAATAAACCTACCATTAAATTTATAGACTGATCATTTCTTTGTCAGTGGGCAAACGTACAAAATCAGCAGGGGATCAAATACTTTTTTCCCTCACTGTACATGCATACAATAACGTACGCTGCCGTGTAGACGCTCTCTGCGTGTGTTGCGTGCATGTTACGCGTCTTTTTGCGGTATCAAGTGTGGGAGGCTGAAACGCTCGCCGTGTCCCCAGACGTTCATCGGGCACTCTGAGAGCGTGCGGCACGTGATGTTCACCCCGGACCAGCTGGGGCTCGTCAGCGTGGGCGACGCCATCCTCATCTGGGATTTCCTGGCTCTGCCCGCGTTCAGGTGGAGCCCCAAACCCATATACGCCGTGCCAGCTTACCGCTCGTTCAGTCAGGGCCATACGCAGGGCAATACATTTACAGATGCCCCGCTGAATTATGGCGTCCCTGCTGCTTACTTGTGAACAGTTTGACGGAATATTGTGAGAGAGATGGCTGGATATCTTACCGAAGAGCTTTTTTTCCACCAGATTTGATACGTATTTTGAGATTGGTGGGAGACAGTATTTAGTGGAGTATCTATAAATGGATCGTCCTGTGTAATAAATTCAGTATAAAGCTTGTTGAGATGCAACAATAATTTATTTTGAGCCCTTGCCGGTCTCTCCCCCCAAAACGAGCGCTGTCCCCTTCCCTTACAATTTCCTCCCCAGTGGCCCACACCAATGCATGGTATGATTTTGAAGTGGCACCCACATCACGATTTGCAAATGGTACCACGGATAAGCAACACCACGGACCAATAATAAACCGAATTAGCCGATTGATTGGGTCAAAGGTAAATAATTTTTCACGATATTGAGCTTGTGCACATAAACTACGTATCACAAGCTTTCCAATGAACACTTATGGGTTTAAATTGGCGGAGTGTTCTATCAAGGAGAGAGAGGTTCCCCGGAGTAACATACAGATTAGTGTGTTGTTACGGAGGTAATTGAATGTTTGTGCTTTGTTTAACGACAATGTTTTGTTTTTTTTTCCCAGGGAGAAAAAGAATGGAAGAGCTCCTAAAGGATCTCCAAAGAAATTAGACAGCAGAGGTGAAGCGTATTTATTTTTTTATTCATAATTCGTTTATTTTGGATTAGATTGTGTCTGTAAAATGTTTAAAAGCCGAAGCAATATGTTTACAATTTCGTATGATCGACGTTTCGCTGGATATTACATGCAGCATGGTCAGGTGTTCACAAAAGCTCAGCTCTGTCAGGTGTGTGTATAAATAAAAAATCCTATTAAAATACATGGAAATGAGAAATTATCATATTACAAGAGTGTTCAGTGTTATTACATAAGTATTTTCTAAGCGATATATCACGGGATATCAGAATATAATCTTTTTTTAAATACTTTTTTTAATATTCACTTAGTTTACAAGTGCCTTTTCATCAAGGGGTCTATATATCAATCCAACCAGGGGAAGTTCAAGTTCATTTCAAGTTCAAGTTCATTTCAAGTTCATTTATTAGGTATAGCCCTGTGAGCCATTCGGCGCTTGAATCGGGTGCAACCGCAACAAACAGGGGAGCCCTATGGTAACATAAGCATACTCTCCAATGGAAGGTATCTGTGTGTGTGGAAATCCCACAGGATTTGTCCTATGGAGAGACAGGGTCCTGCCATGAGAACGTGGCATTTCCACTGATGGCTCAGTGCTGGCACCAGACTTGAGGGCCAATTTGAGCAGATAGACGCTTTAATAAGCATTATAGCAGCAATGACGCAACGTTTCCTAGCCTCTAGTTACTAAAAGCAACAGGACGCTTTACATGGCGACCATATAAACATAAACAGCACATTTAGACAAAACAAACACGCAAAACAGATCAAAACAAAAGTGCGAGTTGGGCAGATGGAACAGTGGTGCGACACGCATCGTCTCAACGACCACACCACCTATTAGCACGGTTGGCTACGTACAGTGCAAAAGAAGTTCACTATGCATTCTGCAGTCGTGTGTAACTGGAGGGCGATCCCTCAAACCAGGGAATAATATGGCAGGGGTGGCAATTAGGAATGGCGGTGGAAGTGCAAAGGGAGGTGGTAAATTTAGGCAGAATGTTATTGGGTTTAACACGTAGGCTTTCGTGACAAATATCATCCACAATAGAGGTTTTTTGGGTTAGATCGCCACCACCCGACAGGTAAACAGAACATGCCAATTCGTCACTAGTACAGCACACCGGAGTGTTGGAGAGCCAAGCCACAACATTTACAATCTGAGTACGACGTTTCGCCAGTAATTACAACAACTAGCTTCATCAGGCGACAGCCAGATTTGTGGAGAAGTCCAACTGTTTCGTTCCTTATATAGAGGCGTAGATATGGTGACCATGCTTCTGCACTCATGCGCCACGTTGGGGCGGGGGGGGGGGAATACTGAGGCAACGTGCATTATGCCCTTTGAACTTGTCCTTCCTGTCTATTGTGTATATTAAAATAGCCGTACCTATTGCAGGGCGGGTTTTAATGACACATTTATATATTTACGCGATCTAACCCAAAACAACCTTTATTATGGAGAATGTTATTTGGTTTGCTTTTTAAACACGGTTGCGCGTGATTTGCGTGAACGTCGTGCGGTATTCCGTGACAAGCCGTGCACAGAGTGGACCCCGATGTTGCCGCCGGAGCTTCCGCGTTGGTGTCTAGCCTGCCCATCCTGGATGTGAGCTCCATACGAGGGCCCGTCGCAACCAAGGCCTCCAGCCCACGGGCAGCCCGCCGCCCAGACGGCACGCAGAGCCGCGAAGGTGACGCCGCCAATTTGCCTCCCCATCCGTATTTGTGCGAACGACCAATCCAACACTCGCCATTACTCACTAGGTGGTGGCTGCTGTAGTCACAAGGTGGGCTGCAGCTGCATTCCATCTGCACCTCCGATTAGAAGATCAACATACATACATGTTGACGCTGCACCAGCTTCTGATTTTTTTTACCCAAGAAAGCCTCGCTCAGTCTCAAGTGTGTTTTTCAGCAGGGTCCTGCCCAAGCGTTCACAGTAGTAGGCGATGTTGCTATATGTGCAATCCCAATTAACTAATGTGCAGGTAATGTTTCAGCATTGGGATACTTGACTTGTACTGTTTACATTGTATATGTTTTTTTAGCAAAGGGAGGAAACTCATGCAGAACAGGGGGAGAACATACAAATTGGACAACTAAACCCAGGCCCTTCTTGCTGTGTGGCATGAGTATTACCACTGTGCCACTCCACTGCCTGTCTGTAAAATGTACATGTTTATATTGTTCCCGCTCCCTTTGTTTTGTCCTTGTGCATTTTCTTGATATTTGTGAATTCACCAATGAGATAAATTAAGCGTAGACATAGTCCATACTTAAGCCCCCTAAAATGTTTCAGCTTAGGCATATAAGGTCAGCTGAGCTTTGAACATTTCCTATACATCGGCAAGGAAGCTTCCAGTTCCTCCTTGTCTCTGATTGTAAAACAAATTGAACAACTGATGATCCTGCGTTCACCGATTCGCTCTATTCACTCTCGCTGTCATACAGGCACTTCCTTGTCACTATTTTATCACGACCCACAAGGTCACCGTTCCCATGAGCTTCATGCGTCGATGCCTCCTCCGATGTCAAGCTCTGCTCGACTGTGGAAATCCCTCCCACCATCCCGTCGTCATCATCGGCCATGATCACTCCCCACTGCTGAATTAAAAACTAAACTCACGGAGAGACCAACAAGTCGACGTAGAGACCCATAAGCACGTAAACTCGCATGGAGACCAATAAACATATAGAAACGCATATTAAAATAATTTATTTTTAAACCAGGTAAGTTTCACTGAGCTAGGTCTTTTTCAAAAGTGGCCTGGCCACAACTGATAGCTCAAAGAAGTGTCTTATCATGTGTATATTTCTAGCAGCCAAATACTCTAAAAATGTACTCGACCACAGGGAAAACATGCAAACTCCAAATATACAGGCGTCAAGGTCAGGATCAAACCCATGTCCTTCTGCATACCAGGCGAGGTAGTTAACATCTCGCCACCATCACCCTCGTCACCTCTCGTGTTTCTGCGATGCAACGATCCGTCTCGTACCTACACACAAGGTCATCTCTGAGGTGGGCACATTCTCTCCGGTGTGTTCCCTCCTCTGGCTGCCACCCCCATCATTAGCCCCAAGCGCCAGCCATTATCCTTTCTAGAGATGCATCTTTTCACAAGTCCATTTTTATTTGCGGTCGACACCGTGTCTCTAACTTGCACATGTAAAAAAAAAAGGCTGGAAAAAACCTGCAAAAACAAATCAAAGCAAAAGTTTAGATGTGTCTAAATACACATGGGGAGGATGCATGATTGGAATCACACTCGGCGGAGCACGTGAGTTTGAGGCAGTAGAAATGTATTCTCTATTTAAACAACAATGTGTTAACCGCTGAGGATTAAGGCTGGAGTTGCGAGGGCTTTCTTCTCTCATTCCTGTTGCTCTGTGCCCCCTGTACCGTTCCCGTCTCGCTGTAATATGCACTGATGCCTACTTTATTGGGAGCGATATTGGCACTAAAAGAAAGATTGATATTTGACGATGCGCATATCGAAAAGTCAAATATTTGTCCCTTTTGCTCTTATTCTGTGTGCGTGTGCCACCAGTGGTGATTCACCGCGGTGAAGTGTCCAGGAGAGGGGGCGCGTCGGGCGATGAGATGGAGTGGAGCGGAGGCCGCTGTCGCTCGCGCGGGGGTCGCCGCACGGTCGTCATCGTCAACGAGAAGACGGGTGACCGCAGCGTCGCAACGCGGCTCATCGCCACACCGCGCAAGCGCAAGCCCCAGCAAGACGAGGGTGCCAAGGGTCCGTTGCTTGATATCATTGTCTTCATCATTCTCTAGTCTATGGGTCTTTTGGTAAAGTCACGTAGAAAGAAAATACATTTATTAATAGAATACGACGTTTCGATTGCAACAAAAGAAACCGTCATCAGGTAAGAATTAATGAGATAACAAACTTAGAAATATGCAATACAACACAGAGAGTCGGCTAACACAACAGTCAACACCCTACCTGGTTGATTACGTTCTTCCAAAGATTGCTAAATTTGAGAGAGAGACAAAACACAGACACAGAGACACAGGCAGACACACAAGCAGAGAGAGACACACACAGAGACACAAACACATAGACACATCATTCTCATAATTCCCATTATCATCATCGTCCATCAACCATGATCTGTTCACTGCTGTCCACATTACTCACCATTTCTCACGTTCTTGTGATGCCACAATGCCTCCAGCTCCTGTACAAGCTGATCTCATCGATGCATTCTCACAGGGGTCATGCTCTCAAGATATCTGCCCCCCTCTGGGTCCCATTCTATCACCAATTTCATTCAAATATATACTGAAAAATAATTTACACCATCTTTATCTTTTACACCACTATCTTTAGCAATTTGATCTTATGTACAATTTTACAATTTCTCTAAAGCGCCTTGGAACAAGGCACTGTGTACATCTAGATAAGATATTTAGGCAAAAGTTGACCTGTGTACACAGTCATAGGTTCAACAAATTTGTTTGGTTATCGTAGTTGTTAGTATGTTAAACTGCGGTGCTGATGTTTGTTTATTTTACTTTAATTGTTGCCCCTTACTGTCTACATTGTCACTGAAGCCCTCTGCCATGTTGTCTGATAACAGACGTCACGGTAGCGTCGGATGGGGAAGGCCGGGGCCCCGCGCTGCCCTACTGTCACTTCCAGGCGCGACGCGGGCTCACCGAGCACCCCCCGGTATGGCAGCCGGTCACGTGTGTGTCTGTGTGTGGAGCGGTAGTGTAGCGATTAGCTCGCTGCGCTACGAACCCGACGACCTGAGTTCCATTCCCGCTCGCAGCCAACACCAATGAGGATTTATCTGAACATGTCCCGGACCTCCCCTAGATCGACTCAGGCTCAACTGGTGCAGTGTGTAAATATCGCCACTAGGGAGACGAGGCTGCCGGACATGGTGCGAGCCACCCACCCTCGAGTGTGGTGTGCCCGCCTTTGTAGGTGCTCGCTGAGAGCACTTGCCCCGACAGTCTTTTAAAAGCTATACAGGGGATCTTTGTGATTTTGTTTGTGGTCACACGATAACGCGTGTTGGTAAAGTTGCCATAAGAATTAATCCGCACCACAGATTTATCCATACTGGGATAAACGGGGATCCACTGTAGATTCAACTTTCATTTTACATCTATAATCTCAAATGCATTGTTGCGAATACATGACAAACCAGTTTAAGCATAAATAAATGAAGTTACTATCTTTGAACTTGTCAAAATATGAGAAATAAAATACGGGAACGTGTTTTGCTTCAGTCATATTTCCTGGAAAACAGGTGTTTGGGACAATGGTGGCAATCACGCAAGTGATTCAAAGAGGCAAAATAGTGCTGGATGGTGCCATCTAAAATCTGTGCTGCCCTTACGAATCCTGTACAGGTGGCAAGCCTCTACAAACAAAAGTTATTGCAGTTCACGCGTTTACAATTTTGGTTCGCAACATGCCTGACAAATACTTGTTCAAACTTCTAATGGTTTAAATACAATCGGGGCGCTGCGGATTTTCTCTTTGCAGCAGCAGCCCACAGCTGCTGGCGAGCTGCCAGGCCTGAGGCTGAAGGCTGTCATCGGGTACAACGGCAACGGGCGCGGAAACCTGGTGTGGCGGCCGGACAACGGTATGGAGGGCGGCATCTGCACCCCCCTGATCTGTGACGTCCACACGCACGTCCGTCGCGACGACTGCTCGGCCAAACGCTTTGAGCGCATATACACACACTGTATGAGACTGCCGCCAGTGTGAGCCTTACTAGAACACTACCACTTAGTGCGTATTTGTGTGTGCGTGCGTATGTTTAGGGGTGAGCGGAAGCATAGTGGTTCGCACGCTGGGCTACAAACCCAGCGATCCGAGTTCGATTCCCGTCCACGACCAACATCGCTGACGAATATCTGAACTGATCCTGGGCCTCTCCTCTTGGTCGACTCGGCCTCAAATGAGTCCCTGGTGCAGTGTATAAACATCATCACTAGGAGACAAAGGCAGCCAGGTGTGGTGCTGGCCTTCATAGGTGCTCGCTAACAGCACTTGCCCCAACAATCTGTCAAGGCTATATGGGGGATCGTTGTCTTTGTGTCAGACCGGTCACTGGATTGAGAGCACAGTGCACTAACCGCCCCACCACTGTTTCACGCTCGTAGAGTTCACTAACGCCACTCTGCTCAACAGACTAACTTGGTTAAGAAATTATTCTTTGGTTCTTTTCGGTTAAGTCACGTCTAAAAATAAAATAATAAATTAAAATAACATATTACGACGTTTCGATTGCAACACAAGCAATCATCATCAGGTATAAAAGAAATAGCAACAAAAAATCTAACTAGAAAACTATAGACAGACATACAAGCAGACAGACATCACAACGGCACACAGAGAGAGGACACACATCGGCACAAAGAGAGGGGTTGTCTCTATGACGGTCCCTTAAATATAGAGAGGGGGGGCGAGAACGGAGAGAGGGAGGGGGCAGAGAGAATTAGCATATCAATGAGTGTACGCCAACGTACTGCTGCTGCTGCAAGTAAGATGACAATGTGGAACGCGCACGCAAAATTGAAAACTAGGAGACAGGCACACGAAAATTAAATAACCCAGCAAAATATCGAAATGTGATGTAATACAACACAGAGAGTCGGTTAACACACAATTAACGCATAGCCTGGTTGATTACGTGTTTCAAAATTTGCTAAGTTAGAATTTTAAGTGTGAAAATTCCAAAGAGAGGACACAGGCAGAGAGAACAAATAGCCAGAAAGAAAAAGGATAAGCTTAAAACTTCCCCGTATTGTTGTATTACATCACATTTCGATATTTTGCTGGGTTATTTAATTTTCGTGTGCCTGTCTCCTAGTTTTCAATTTTGCGTGCGCGTTCCACATTGTCATCTTACTTGCAGCAGCAGCAGTACGTTGGCGTACACTCATTGATATGCTAATTCTCTCTGCCCCCTCCCTCTCTCCGTTCTCGCCCCCCCTCTCTATATTTAAGGGACCGTCATAGAGACAACCCCTCTCTTTGTGCCGATGTGTGTCCTCTCTCTGTGTGCCGTTGTGATGTCTGTCTGCTTGTATGTCTGTCTATAGTTTTCTAGTTAGATTTTTTGTTGCTATTTCTTTTATACCTGATGATGATTGTTTGTGTTGCAATCGAAACGTCGTAATATGTTATTTTAATTTATTATTTTATTTTTAGACGTGACTTAACCGAAAAGAACCAAAGAATAATTCCTGCAGTCACGAAAGCTCCTAAATTAAGATTGGTTAAGAAAGCGGCTACTAATGTGACAGATTCGCATCTTCTTCACAAAAGGGCCAAATCCCCTTTGGCCTCGGCGATTTGCCACTTTATTGGCGACAGAGGCATCGGCACCCTTTTCAGCGAACATTTGATGAAAATCAACGTTCGCCGTCGCGTGACAAATTGGGCCCCCCCCCCCCTCGTCCCCTGCACATGCGTCAGCCTCTCCCGCATGCACGCGCACTCTCAGGTCTGCTGGCGTACTCGAGCGGGTGCGTGGTCGTCGTGGAGGAGCTGCGCTCCGGCGACCAGAGGCACCTCCTGGGCCACCAGTGGGAAATCTCCACTCTGGCCATCTCGCACGACGCTCAGGTCTCAAAGTCGCCTCTTCCAGCCTTTGTCCAGACACGTAAACAATTCAATCGGGACTCTCTTCGTAAACTAAACTTTTTACAAATATTTTACCAGGGAAGGCCCACTAAGCTAACTTATAGCTCTTTATCAGAAGCGACCTGGCAACAAATGATAGCTCAGCGAAGTGGCTTATCGTGTGGAAATTTACAGCAGCCAAATGCTCTAAACGCATGTTTTCAAATGTGAAGGGAAAAACCAGAGGACTTGGAGAAAAATCCACCTGACAATGGGGAGAGAGAGACATGCAAATTTAAAAAATACAGGCGTCGGAGTCAGGATCGAACCCACAACCTCCTCCATACCAGGCGAGGTAGATAACATCTTGCCACCGGCACAGCTATATTTGGCCTATTCCATGTCAGAATGTTTTGCATGTCGGAGGAAATCAGAGCACCCAGAGTAAGAGGCCTGTTGTCTGCTGTCTGCCATCATAACCCAGCAGGATTGGGAGTTCCACATCTTTGTGATCCATTAACCCTCGTCTCCAAAGTACTGGATTACAGATGTGCGTCACAATGCTTGTGCACCCACTGCCAATGTAGTATCGCCAAATAATTTGAAAAAATATTAAATCGCTGTGTTTTGTTCAGTGCAAACTCAGAATCATCCTATTGAATATAGCGCCTCTAGTGGCTGTAGGAATCGCATGAAACCATTACATTCAACATTAAATGCACGTGTCATTATCGTAAACATTGATTTTACATGCCTAACACATGCATTATATTCCTTTAATTTGGCCTGACAGTGACACAGTCACGTGTGTGAATGGGTTTCTATGAGCAGGGGAGCAGTCGTTTAGTGGATAGCGCACTGCACTACGAACCCAGGGATGGAAGTTCAATTCCCGCTCGCGACTAATAATAGTGACAAATATCTTAATTGGTACGGGTTCTCCCCTAGGTTGACTCAGCCTTAAATGAGTATCTGATGCAGTGTGTTAACATCAGCAAGACTGGGGAGACAAAGGCAGCCGGGGATGGTGTTGACCACCCACCCTTGAGTGTGCCGTGTCGGCCTTCATAGGTCCTCGCTGACAGCCCCCGACAGTCTGTTAAGGCTCTAGGAAGGATCTTCGTGTGAACGACAAGCACCGTATTCGTCCCCAGACATTGGTGTCCGCCTCCTGTGGACAAATGTGCATGTGGGACTTGGCCAGCGGCGTCTGCCGGAGCGGCCCGACTCATCACCGCGGCGACATGCAGGCCCTGGCCTTCTCCCGCGACGACCGCTTCCTCCTCTCGCTGGGTGCGTGCTCACCGCACGCGCACCGCGTCTCAAGCGTGCGCACAGGGGACGGACGTTAACGTCGTTGTCATCGTCTTCTCCCGTACGACCGAATGTATAAAGTCACAAGCGATAATTGCTGGGGTGTTTGGAGACCCCGTGAAGCTCCTCTGTTCCTCCGTTGAGCGATCTTGTGTGGGGGGCAGTGGTTTAGGATCCACATCTCCATAAACCACGACAGCAGCAGATGCATATACTTTGATGTAAAGATAGAATATTTAAATTGCTCTGGCAGTGTGCGACTGTGGTCACCCAGAACAGACCATGGAACGTATAACGACCCGATGCTCGATTGATAAATATGAAAGAGGCATGCACATATGTTGAACTTATTTCACACCGTACAAAGCCAACTGCACTAATCGGAGGTGCGGCACCACGGAGAATACACTCTGCGACACTTGAAGCAATTGTCTGGCTCAACCATCTCAATGTAAGATTATACTTGTGCTCTTCAGCAACATCGGCCATACGAAGAAAGACGTTGTCCAGTGTGTGGCGTGGAGCCACAGTCACAATTGGGACTTGTGCATGGGATGGGCGCAGCACCCGTGTGATGTCCTTGTGCGGCTCAGTGTAGTCAGCATCTTGCAGAGATCCTGTGCTAGTGAGAGACTAGCGATGGTTTATCATCGCACTGCTGTTGATTTTTTGCAAGCTGTGTGTTTGTCATTCCACTACCTACGGCGCAAAATAATTTCAACATACATAACTCTAGAACTAATAGTATCACAAGCTTGAGCCCATGTTTATGCACGGCCGCAGTGGAGAAATGGCACCAAATGCGCTGCTAATGTTAATGCTGTTAACATTGCACCTGGGAATCAATGGTCATGGAGAATATTGTTCAGAATGGCGTGAATGTATGTCTGTATGTTGAACTTCTTTCACACCGTACATAGCCAACCATTGTAATCGGTTGTGCAGGGTAAGGACAACAAACTACATGCAGAAAGAAGAACGATAACGTCTCATCCCATGTGTGTACACAACACTTGGTTGGATGTGGTGGTTTGGAAGTAATGTTTTAGAAAATGAGTTTTGCACAAGTTACAGGTCTTCTTGAGTTCCTCACTCAAGGGCAGGTCCATTGCTCAGGCTCCCTCCATCCCATACGATCCCACTCCTCCTCCTCACCTCACACCACCACACACGCACACTCCACACGAGGGTATTGCTTGAGCCGTGCCCTGTAGAGGGCACCATTTGACTGAACGTCTTGACCACCAAATGTGTGAATGCCGTTTACCGGATTCCCGTCGTGACCTTCTCGCCCTCGCATCCCCTCCGCTCCGCTGCCTCTGCCTGGCAGGAGACGGGCGCGATGGCTCGCTGGCGCTGTGGGCGGTGCAGCAGGACGTGTCTCTGCTGGCGAGCGTGCGCTGCCCCGTGCCAGCGCACGCGGTGGCATTCCGCCCGGGCCGCGCGGGGGAATTTGTGTGCGCGGCGAGCGGCCACATCGCGTTCGGACTCGTGGAGCAGCGCGGACGCGAGTTTGGGCTCAGCGTGAGTCTCGCTCTCTTCTCCCCCCCCCGTCTCCCAGCGATTTAAACAGCTGAGCGTGAAGCGTCATTGATTTTTGTGTCGTAAAACCCTCTTCCAGTCGACACAGGCAATTAATAAAGTCGCCATGTGAACAAATTAAATCCACAACATTGAACAATTAATTGTAACCAATTATTGAATGTGGATTGCTCTCCAACAGACAGGAATGCTGTAGCAGTAATACATTATAACGTTCACATAACAACTTTATTCATTGGCTGTGTTCGGTGGAGGAGGGTGTACAACACGCATTTTACCCATGTGATATGGCACAAAGTTGTAATTATGAATCATTATATTGGTCACGAAAGCCTGCTGCATGAGAGTGATCAGCGCGTCGGACCCCAGCCGTCCAAGCAAATTAAGAGGGGGTCACAATGCTCCACTCCCTGAGACCCTGCGAACTGAGGGGAAGCTTGGTGCAGGGATGATGACATCTGTCTGCTCTGGCGGGTTAGTTGCTCGTGAGACGCATACCCTGGTTGGTCTACTGCTGGACAAAGGCTTCTCCATCCACTCCGTGTCGTTCCCAAGGGTGAAATCGGCACCTGGCTCAAATATCGCTCTACACTGTATCAGAATATTTAATTATACTGGAGAAATCCGATGAGCGAAAAAAGCTCTTTTTCACAGATAACCAGTCGGGGCAGGTCAGGATACTGACCGTGATTGAGGGTCAAGGGGCCGTGGGGTGAGCATTTCCCAACACCTGTGCCACTTCCCCCCCCCCGCCCCTCCCCAGTTGGACATGGTGGCCGTGCCGCCGGAGCTGGGCGGCGCGGAGGTGACGTGCGTGTGCTACGGTGCGGGCGGCGTCGTGTTTGCCGGCACGAGCTCCGGCCTCGTGAGCGCCTGGGACAGCGAGCGGAAAAGCTGCTTCCTCACGTGGGAGGCTGACTCGCTCGCCCTCGGTGAGACATCGCGGACGGGACGGAGGCGAGAGAGAGAGAGAGGCAGGTGTGTGCGCAGGGAAGGAGGAGCAGAAGAAAGAGGAGACGACGGGAGTGAAAGTGCCTCTTGTGTCTCGTTGCAGGCGTGATCGAGTGTCGCGGGCACAGCCTCGTGACCGGTGGCGCCGGAAGGCGGCTCCGCCGGTGGTCGGTGGCCAGCGTGGACGAGGCACGAGTCCAGGAGAGAGGGACGCGCGGGTAGGAGTGGACACCCGGAAACAGACCGGCTGTTTATTAAACTCTTCTCTCCATGCGTATCACCTTACAAACTATTTAAAACTATAATATTATATTTTACCAGGTAAGACCCACTGAGCTAAATAGCTCTTTTAGGAGCAACCTGATCACAAATGATAGCCCAACGAAGTGA
This sequence comes from Lampetra fluviatilis, assembly GCF_964198595.1. Lineage (NCBI taxonomy): Eukaryota > Metazoa > Chordata > Hyperoartia > Petromyzontiformes > Petromyzontidae > Lampetra > Lampetra fluviatilis. Next base: position 11,347,582 of record NC_136309.1, read on the forward strand.
CTTATCACCATTTGGAAATTTATAGCAGCCAAATACACTAAGCGCACGTTTCTAAATGTGGAGGGGAAGACCGGATGACCCGGAGAAAAATCCATGCCACCACGGGGAGAACGTGCAAACTCCAAATAATTATGCGTCATGGTCGGGATCGAACCCATGGCCTCCTGTATAGCAGGCGAGGTAGTTAACATCTCGCCACCGTTATGCGTCCACCACACATCTCCTCTTGCACCTCTCCCCTACACCTCTCCTCTGCACCAGTGCGGATTGCGTGGTCCTGGAGGCCGAGTTGCGGCTGGACGCGTCGGCGGTGAGCGCCGCCTTTGACGATGACCTCGACATGGGGGTGGTCGGCACGGCCGTCGGCACCGTGTGGTTCATCGGCTGGGCCGAGTGCAGCAGCATGCGGCTCGTGAGCGGTCACGCCGAGCAGGTGAGCACACGCGCCCAGCACCCTGCCGCTACCACAGCACCCTGCCGCTACAGCTGCACTACCACCACAGGGCAGTGCGATGACTGCAATACTACCGCTCCCCACTATGTACAAAGACAAAGATCCCCCGTATAGCCTTATGTACACTACCTCCACACATATTTGCGGGCGGTGAGGATGACGACGACACTGATCACGTATCGACGGCTCTGATGGGCAACGGCTCTGTCACGTGACCTCCTTCCCGTAGGTCACGGGGCTGGCGTTCGGCCCGGACGAGGCGCTGTTTGCGAGCAGCGCGGCGGATGGGAGCCTGCGCGTGTGGGACGCCCACTCGCTCGAGCTCTCTGTGCAGTTCCAAGTCCTCCAGCAGGTGCGTCGCTGCATTTTCAAATCCCGCGTGCGAGTTCTTTCTGCGTGGCCCCCCGTTCCATCCACAGGTAACTAGCCCAGCCGTCTTCGTCAGGTATAACCACAGAAAAGCCAGCTGCTCCAGGATTTGGGTAAGGACGTAGCCCACTTTTCACTCGGGCAACCACAGCGCACAGACGTCGATATTTCTTCCCTTATCACTATAACAGCAATGACATTTAAGAACGCACAATACAAAATATTTAATACTCTTTGGGTCTTTCGGTAAAGTCACGTAGATAGAAAAAAAAATCACGACGTTTCAATTGCAACACAAGCAATCGTCTTCAGGTGAAAAAATACAGCAGGCGGACTGCTGAGGCAGGAAAAAAATGTAGCGAGAGCTACTACAGCCAAAGGTTATATAGGTTTGAGATGGGTACAACCCAAGGGTAAGTGGGCGGGGCTAGAGATGTAAATGTAAGATCACAGAGCTAGGTATACCTCGGCTATTGTGTTGCTAGAGATGAGCATGTCAATCTGTTAATGTAACCCCATGACTACGGTGCTGAAAAAGCCATTTCACTTCACGATAAATGTTATCAACAGTTCTCATACCGTCTGGAACACTATTCCAGCATCAAACCAGACCACTCTTTAAAGCACCGGTAAAACCGACCGATCTCTTAGAGGGAAAAAGTCGCAATTGAAGGTGCTGTGTGCCTGAACGCCAGGCCTACGTCCGTTCGGGATGGGACGTGTCCACACTCGCCACTCTTTCCTGTGCAACCGCCGTGCAGAAAAAGGACATTGCCGCCCCTTTTTGCCCTCCTTGTATTTACATAAAATGGATTAGTCTGCCATGTGGAATGGATTGACTGTTGCTTGGGTCCCCTGAGAGGCTGGTGGCACAGTCCTACAACTCGGGCCTTGCCTGGAGAGGCCAGCGAGCATCCATCGCTGTAGAGTAGCAATTGGGCACCCACACAGATGTCTGCAGGTGCCTCCAGTGAGTAAGCCACAAGCTCCGGCTGGTGCAGACACATTGGCAGCGGGAGAGGTTAACCCTTTACCGTTCTGAGATGACTGCAAGTGGCAGGGTGGGTCCTGTTCATCGGCATCGGTGAATCTCGTAACGCGCAAGCGGTTCGTGTTAATTATTTAGAGGCATAGCACCGCTGTTTTGAAAGGCATTGTAGTGTCCTCACCGCAGATAACTGTCGCGATACAACCGCACTCTGTGGTAGCTGACGCCAAACTGTGCCACACGCCCTCCAGCACGGCCTTTTACTTCTGATTCTGTTTGGAATCGATTCGGAATTGGAAAGAAAACTGATGACGTACACGTACGGCATCGGGACAAGAAAGGGTTAACATAGCGCCGGTCCCGTGTGGACACCACACCCAGGGGCACGCAGAAGCCCCGGCGCTGTGCTCCCACTACTCACCGTGAGAAATCCTCGCGCCCCACGAATGCGACGCGACCACAGGGTCCCTCTGGGCTCGTAGATCCAGACGCAGGTTCGGCGCTGCTGGTGCGGAGCTCGTGCAGAAGCTCATGCAAGGGGCCCTTCGTGGCACCAACTCCATTCATTCGTGCACCGGTGGGGCGCGATCGCCATCTGCGGGCCACTCTGGGTGTAGCGGGGGTTAGAGGCGCTGCTCGTAGTTCGGGTGAGCTAAACTGATGTTACACAAGTGAATCAACGCATTGTTACACCCATAATGCTTACGTTTACATTTTTAAGTGGCGCACAGCTTGATTTGGGCATTAGAGCTAAAATTTCACTCTGTAATGTCGATGCTCCCAGCCTTCACTCTCCGGCGCCGTTCGCGGAATAATCCCCACGTCTCGCGCGTGGCGTGGGGAGGCTCTCGTCTAGCAGCGGCTTGACTGGCGTCCCGCACGCGCGCACACGGCACGGCGACCCCTTGTCGCGCAGACATGCGAGTGTGTGGCGTGGAGCCGTGTGCCGGCCCGGCGCAGCCGGTTCTCCCGGCTCGTGGCGGCGGGTTACGGCGACGGCACGGTGCGGCTCTTCAGCCTGCGCTCGGTGGAGATGGTGCTCAAGATGCGGCCGCACGGCAGCGCCGTCACCGCCCTCGCCTTCTCCACCGACGGTGAGAGCTGCCGTCGATGGTGGCACCGTATGTATCGGAATCAGAATATGCATTTATACTGGAGGAATCTTTATGACCTATAATGCTCTTTTTCACAGATGTCCTGTAGATGTCTGTATATATGTTGAACTTCTTTCGCGCCGTACGTAGCCAACCGTGCTAATCGGAGGTGGGGGGGAAGGGCAACAAACTAAACGAAGAAAATATGGCCATGGCATTTGCTGAGACAACCCTATTGTTATCATCATCATCGTCATCATTGTTGTCATGTGTGACTTGAGATCAGGTTCAAGCTTCAAATTAAATTGTGTGACCAGGTGAGAACTTGAGAGACCAGGTTGAGTGTCCTTGCAAGAGTGACCTGGGTCATCAATATGGAAAAATACAATTTTAAATAAAATGGCAATGACGTAGATAGAAATCAAAGCTTCGCTCACGCAAGCATTGATCATGGGCTGTGGTGGCTCCGCACGCCCGTAATCCAGCACTGTAGAAGCAGCAAGCGTTGGTGGATCACACCAACGTTGTGGAACTCCCTTCCCTACAGGGAAGGTACCTGACACTGGCTCGCCAGGAGAAGGCAGTACAGAAAATGTTGATTCTGCCTGTTCCATCTGTATGGAATCGAGAGTTGCCCCCTTGCTACAGTTTCCTCCCGTATGTAAGCGCTCCTTAATTGGCCGATAACACAATATATAGAGGACTGCAGAGCTTGGGAGGAAACTTAGTTCAAGCTCACTGCATGGCTGCCTTTCCGCTTGTCCGCGGTTCCTCGCTCTTCAAGAGCGAGCGGACGCTCTGCACGCCACGTTACAAGTTGATGTTATGAAATTATTTTACAACATTGCCGAACATCGAATGGAATGAAGAAGCTCAATTTAACAGAGCACTGCATGTAGGTATCGGCACACGTGAGCTTAGAATCACAGACAGTTACCAAAGCAACACTTTATTCTTACTATCTACCAAGTATTGTACAAATGTGTACCTGTATGAACCAAGATTGCAAGCTGTGAAGTGTGGTACAGGAGGATAACACCAGGTCATACCACTTAACTGGTGGCCTTAAAAGCTTGGGTTGAGAGGTGATCGAGTGGCTCAAAATTTAAAACTTACACGTGAGATGTCTTCAAGTCACCGCGAGTCCACACAGGAGGTGTCACTCTTCCTTCAGCCTTAACGGACTCCAATCGACGCCGTCTGCGTGATCTGCAGCTCACAGTGATCCTGCTGCTACACTCGAACCCAAACCTTGTGCGACATGGCCAGCGCTGTCGGGGTCTCCGGCCCGAATTGCTGGACCCAGTTACCGGCAGATGTTCGGGATCCATCCCCTGAGTCTGAGCCAGTGGTGCAATAGACTTTAAAACGGTGTTCTTGCAAAAAGCGCTTACTGTGTGTTGATCATCACATTAGAATGTTCAAACTGACAGAGGGTAATGTGGAATCCCATTCCTCGGTCCATTAGGGATTCCGAGTCTGTGTCACTTTTTTAATCGCTCCTTAAAACTCACCTATTTGTACTTGCAGTTTTTCCCTGTAACTTAGTATTTTAAAAATAATTATGTTGTCTGATTGGATTTCTCTGCAATTATTATTATTCGCTTTTGTCATAGTGCTTCATTTTATTGGAATTTCGAGAGTAGTCATTGATATTTTTATTTTCAGCTTTCTATTTCACTTAAATTTTACCGATATTTTCGAATCGAGGTTTATTTTTACGTACAGTGCTTTGAGATACTTCCATATGGAAGGTGCTTTATAAAATAGATTATTATTAATGTCTGTCGCATTGCGGTGAAATCGAATGGGGGGGGGGCTTTTTTAATTCACGGCAAAACATCCCACCCCCGCCCCCCCCCCACTCCACACCATCCGCTGTTGTTTCCCGTCGGCAAGCAGGCGAGTTCCTCGTGTCGGGTGCGCGGGACGGGCTCGTAGCGGTGAGCAGCCTCCACACGGGCGCGACGGCACGCGTCGTCACCGACCACCGCCCCTCCCCCATCTCCGCCATCGACTGCGTGCACAGCCAGGTGAAGGGGCTCACCGTCGTCGCACGCATGATCTATCCACTGCTGCACAGACGGGTGAAGCATTTCGCTGTCATCATCATCGCAGCCACGGTCTAGGTCCACTGTTGCACAGCCCAGTGAAGTGAATCACCGTCATCACCATAGCGTCCATGATCTATCCACTCCTGTACAGGCAGGTGAAGTGAATCACCGTCATCATCATCGCAGCCACGGTCTATGTCCACTGTTGCACAGCCCGGTGAAGTGAATCACCGGCATGACCATAGCGTCCATGATCTATCCACTCCTGTATAGGCAGGTGAAGTGAATCACCGTCATTATCGCAGCCATGGTCTATCCACTGCTGCACAACCAGGTGAAGTGAATCACCATATCCTTCAATCGTTGATGGTTTTTCACGCGTACAGTCCCACCCCTCTGGCATCGCTATGTGCTGTGAAGAAGGGCCTTTTAATGCTACAGTGTTATTGATGTTTTCCTGTGCTGGGTTTTTGGCAATCGCGTGCTTTCAGATGCGCTTCAGTGGTCGTCTGGAACGCTCTTCCTTCCGATATTAGGAAGGCACTGGAGTTATGCACTTGAAAATCTAGATTGCAAGCTCATGTCTTTAAAACTGCTTTTTGTGTTTGTTGTCCTTCCCCCGCACCTCCGGTTAGCACGGTTGGCTATGCACGGTGCGAAAGAAGTTCAACATACATACATAGAGAGGTTGGTCATAGCAGCTCTTGAACAGGAGCAGGGAGTCTACTGCATGAACGGCTGGGGGGAGGAAGTTCCAGAGACCGGCTGCGGGGAGGAACCCTCCATGGATCGGTTTAATAATTCTAGTTTCGCTTCTTCTACCCCCTCGCAATGCTCCATGGGAACGTGGTGGGGCGCCCACATCCCAGCACGGCGGGGAGATGTGGCTGGCCGCGAGCCGGGACAGCCGCGTCAGCATCTGGAGCTGCGATTGGCTGCGCGATCGCTGCGACCTGGTGGACTGGCTCACGTTCCCGGCCCTGTCTGCCGGCCTCGATGACACGCAGGTACAACACGTCAGCGCTGCTACCCCCCCCACCTCATCTGTGACATCACCATCGTCATCAACAGCAGCAGCATCAGCGGCGGCAGTGAACGGCCGAGGTTGTGCGTGCTGGACCGTCTTTTGCGACTGCGTGTGTGCGTGTGCGCGCATCGTGTCATCACTGCTGCTTCCGCCGTGCGCCCAGGGTTTCGAGTCTGGCCGCCCCGCACCCCCGAGCCTGGCCATGTTCTGCCCGGGCGACGTGGATACGGTGGTGTACGCGGGCTACGGTTTGCAGCGGGAGATCGTCTTCTACAGCCTGAGGCTCAAGCAGGTGAGAGGCCCCCGCTCTTCTGGGAAGGTGCAACCCACGAAAAAAAGCGGGGAGAGTTGTTACCGCAGACTTGGGTTCGTAAAAATGTTCATACGAGAGTTAATTTGGTATTGGAGCCACGTTTACAGCGCAATGCTATCATCACGAAGGTAAGGCATTGCGTTTCACCGACACAGTCTTCAGTAGTTCACAGTGGGGTGGCGATGTTGCTCTGCATAATCCTACTTGAGAGATTCAGGAGTAATTTTTCTAATTTGAAACCAAATATGCTGGCACACAGTGGCCTACTCATTATGAATGAAATTAGGTGATCTTTAACGTCTACTCTGAAGCAGACGGCATGTATATCATGGTTGATACACCCATAGTAATAACCAGGGCGGGCCGGCCAGATTCAAACCATGAACCTTTGCAACAAGCGGTGAATGTGCCACCACTGGGACGTGTCACCACCCTGGGTCGTGGGTCTTGGGCTGTGGTGAGATGTTAACTATCATGCCTGGTATACAAAAGGTTAACGTTTTCGATCACGACCCTGACTCCTGATTTATATTCGGAGTTTGCACATTCTCCCTGTGGTCGTTTGGATTTTTCTCCGGGTTCTCTGGTTTTTCCCTCCACATTTAGTATTTGGCTGCGAAAAATGTCCACGTGATAAGCCACTTCATTGAGCTATCATTTGTGACCAGGTCGCTTCTGAAAAAGAGCTACACAGCTCAGTGGGCCTTACGTGGTCAAATAAATACATACAAAATAAATATAGGCTCAAAGCTTCTTCATCACAAGAGAAATAATTGCAAGTCACAGCCGTGCAACACTTTGCATTGTATGGCATAATAATTGCACCGCTCAGCGTGGGTCTCCGCAATCAGCAATAGGGCAGCGCAGTAAACATTAAGTGCCGTACTGTACCATCCTCCCAATCTTCACAAACCCACGGTGTGGATCAGCGTGCTCAGAGTACGGTTAAGTATAACCGGGCGTGGATTGACAAAGAGGGCTGTACTTGTACGGTTGCGCTGAGAGTCTTTTCTGTTCTCACGGTGGGAGCCCCCCCCCCCCCGTAAGCCTGTCCATGGTTGCAGCGCGCTGCGTTGATTGCGAGTGGCTGCGCATTCAACGCGCAGCCTTGCGCACGCGGCGGGATATAAAATCTCTTTAACGCTGGATTTTCTTGACACGCTGTAGCCGGAAGCCAAGTGTTGAGAAATTCATCAGCGGTTTTTATTTTTTTTAACAGAACAGATTCAGCTGCTGCACTTGGGGTGGATCTGCATAGTGTTGTACATGTAACAAAGTGAAATCTGGTCGTCCACTGTGTCGCATATCCTGTTAACGTTGATTTCACGTTGATTTATGCTTGCAAAATATTCGATTCTGACTTGATGTAAATGTGTTTTGACTGGGAAAATTACAGGCACAAGAAGCCGGGGTAGGCAGCGAATTAAGGATAGAAGCAATTTGGTTGGATGCCACTGAGAGTATCAAATGCAAAGTTCTTGAATAATATTACGGACAAAGCGAAATGGAAGGCTACGATCACCAAATATTTTGAGAAAAGACATGGCACATCAGGAGAGATATTCCATTCGCCATGTGACATTTATCCCTCTATTTAAGACCGAAACAAGAGGAAGATTTCTCCACAACTCTGGCTGTCGCCTGATGATGATGGTTGCAATTACCGGCAAATACGTCGTACTCGAATTCTAAATTTTGTGGGTTTACTTTCCAACGCGCCGGTGTGCTGAACTAGTAATTAATTGTCATGTTTTGTTTCCGTGACAAACCTTACTAATTGGCTGTGTCGGGTGCTGGCGGGTTTAACGGCACATTTATATTTATGCGATCAAACCTAAAAAAACCTTTGTTATTGTCCTGTTTTCTATTTACTTCCATTGCTGCACTTGAATTTTCTTTGTATTCGTTTGTCATATTAGTGACCACCCAGGTCACTCTTGCAAAGGAGACTCCTATCCTGGTCTCATTGAGTTCTCACAATCTGCTCAAACCAAATAACTCTTGAAACTTTTATTGAAGGGGAGAGAGACTGGTGGAGGCTGCGTGTGAGAGTTGGGCTCAAGTCCATCTCTTTGCTGTCGCAGGTTGTGCGTAAGCTGCCCCTCGACAACTGGGCCCTGAGTCTGGACCTGTCCTGCAACGGAGACCTCATTGCAGTGGGAACCTATGGTGAGGGCGCCACGGTGGCGAGGAGATGTTAACGACCTCGCCTGGTATATGGGAGGTCGTGGCTTCGATCTCAACCCCTGACCCCTGCTGTATATTTTTTAGTTTGCATGTTCTCCCCGCGGTTGCGTGGTCCTCCGGCTTTTCCCTCCACATTTAGAAACACGCGTTTGGAGTATTTGTCTACTATGAATGTCCATTGATAAGCCACTTCATTGGACTATCCTTTGTGGCCAGGTCGCTTGTGAAAAAGAGCTCTATAGCTCAGTGGGCCTCACCGGGTAAAATAAAACAAATAGTTTAGCTTATAGAGTAAAGAATTCCAATCTTGATTTGAAGCTTTCTTGACTGCAGGAATCCATACTCTATGGTTCTTTCGGTAAAGTTACGTTTGTTCTCACCTGAAGACGGCCGCTTGTGTTGCGAACGAAACGTCGTTTTTTCTTTTATTATTTTTTCTATCTACGTGACTTTACCGAAAGAACCAGAGTAAAGTTATTCCCTTCTTGAATATATTTATGTTTGCAAGGTGGAGATGGTTGAGATGAAATGCAATCCAGCCCATGACACATTGTGCATTTTAAAGATGCTTTACATCACAAATTCACAAATAACGGTTCTAAAGAAAAGGCTTGTGCTGGTAGCACTTATTTTAGACCATTATTTCTGCTGTCTCAGTCCGATAATTAGTGACAGCACAAAACTCGTAATACATTTGGTTTCTCTATTATTTTGGCAATAAATTCTAGCTTTGAGAAAAGTTGTCAGTTTCATTGCCAATGTGAAGATCATTTCCACAGCATGACTGGTGGGAAAGTGCAACACACTGTCTGCAAGTGTGATATCCTCCTTGTGCGAGCCATTATCTAACACATTAGCAAATTATATCCTAATGTTACATTTATAATTATGAACCAGACAGAACAATAAAAATAAGACAATAGTAATGAGACATTGTACGTATGTATGTTGAACTTCTTTCGCACTGTACATAGCCAACCGTGCTAATTGGAGGTGCGGGGGAAGGACAACAAACTAAACACCAAAAGCAATTCTGAAGAAATTCGTTGAATCAAATAGTGACCACGGATCGTGACAATTCTTTGGATTGCCGCTGGTGGCGAACTGCCCCGTTACAGCTGCTGACGTTTTTTCTTTTCTCGGTTAATTCAGAGCGGCTCGTTGGCCTCGTGGATCCCGCGTCCGGACGCTGCCGGAATGTCTGGGGCCACGAGGATGCGGTGCGTGCTTGCCGCTTCTCCCCCTCGGCCCGCCGCCTCTTCACCGCGGCGCACGGTGCCATCTTCGTGTGGGAGGTGTGTGACTCGGCGTGACGACGGCGCCGCCACCGATGACGATGCGGCCCAGACTTCACGGCGTGGGCCCGCGCGACCAGGACGCGACGGTGAACCGGAGGGTGTAAAGGGGATTGACGTAAAAAAATTACGAGTGCAGGTAACCCCCCCCCCCCCCCCGTGATTTACAAATCGTTCGGTTGACGAAATTTCGCATGATCTTAATTGACAAATTACGGGCGCTTTTCGCTTAACGACATCGAATTTGCACGTGAACGAAATTTTAAACGGCACGCGCCGTGAGATCAAACAAGCAGCCACCCGGGAGGTTGCGTCGTCATCCATCCGCCACGGCGTCACGGCTTCTCTGCAGTGCAACAGCAACGCCTCCACGTCATCATGGCCTTGCCAATCATTCCAACATGCAGATGTTATTTTTTTATTCGTAATTATTGAATCGTTGTAATATTTATGTTCTTAGTTATTATTTTTGTATTGTGAAAAGCGATGGAGGTGTCTATTTTTAAGGCAGGAAGTAGAGTTGGAATGACTGTCGGAACACACGTCCCTAATTTTTTTATTAATGGGAAAAGCCGTTCTGATGTCGCGAAATGTTGTTTTACGCGTGTTTCTTTGAAGAACGCATCCCTTGCATGAGTCGAGGCATAACCTGTATGCTAAATTATGAAACACGGTCTGTATGCGTTTGAACGGATGTAAATGTTTATTTTTTCAAACTACGCTCAACTTAAATGTCAGGGTTAATGGGCGGACGGGTTGGCCTCATGGGCAGAGTTTGCGGGGGGGGTACCGGGGGGGGCAATGCCCCGCCAAAACTGGGCACCTTTATTAATTTATTTTCAGTAGTTTACAATGTCAGAATCAGAATATTTATACTGGAGGAATCCGATGAGCTGTAAAGCTCTTTTTCAGACGTTCAATAGGCGAGGGTAAAAAAGTTACAACAACAAACGGTACGAAAACATGATAGCAGTGCAAAGTACAAGGGACCAAGCAAACCCCTCTCCCCCCCCCCGCCCCTCCAAATATAGAAGTCAAACTCCGCCTCTGGTTAGCCTAGATAAAGCAAAACAACGTGGACAATGCAAAACACATGCACGCGTAAATTTGGCCGTAGAAACGTTTGGAGCGTTGGCTTACGCGAAGAGGGGGGTCGGAGACGTTGAAATCCCGCCGCTCGTTCGCACCGCTTCTCGACGCGGTCGCTTCGCTTGCCGATGCGCTCGTGGCCACGCGGCCCACTGGTTTGAATCACAATCGCGTAAAACTTAGCGCGTGTGGAGGTGTCTATATAGATGTATTTTTTTGACAATCGCGGCTAATCCCCCAATCCCGTAAATGTACCTACGGAGGCCTCTGAGAGTTAACTCTCGGGGCGTGCGGAGCCGAGCGTGTGGACGCGTGTGCACTTTGCAGTGGTGTCGCGTTGCACGAAAACATTCCAAATCGCCTTGAGGTGCCGTAGACTGTTGTTGAATTGGATGAGAGCTCTCCCAGCTTGAAGTCCCCCTTCCCACCTCCCCCTCGTCTATACACCTCTCACATTACATACTTGTACAGCAGATGTTGGTATTGCCCCAAACGCATTAACGGTGCTATCAAAATGTAAACAAGACCCTGCGCCGCAACGTTGCTGTTCTTAAGTGGAAGCTGTGAATGTTGCGAGCATTCCTTTTGTGCGTTGGTGTCGATTTTGACGTTTTATTTATGTTTGGCCTAATTTAATGTGAATGTCATTTGGTTGATTTTGCTCGCGAGATTAAAACCCTGTTGTTGCAAGGCTGCTGCGCTGCTTGTTGACAATTACAGATTCAATTCCAGCCGTGTCCCAGCTCATCCCCTCGAATCGTGGCGTCATCCTCATCATCACGAGCTACTTATCCATCCTTTGCTGGATGAAGGCCGCCCCATGCCATCTTATGGTGGGTGTGCACGTGAGAAAAACTACACAGGCCCTAAAGCCATCATTGGCAATGTCCAGCGAGGCGACTTGAGCTCAATTAGCCGTGTTGGTAGCGCAACATCTAAACACGGGCATGCAACGATTCACGCTCAGGCGATTTGAGTGAAGTCTCACAATGAAAGTAAAGTAACTTTGCAATGGTTTCGATTTTGCCAAGTTTCATCAGCAATTTTAGGCCAGTATCTCTGGCTTAGTTGCGAATTAAATTGATTTCACAAAATACGGGCGAACTTTTATTGTGCAGCCAAACATTAACGTCACAATATTAATTGAAATGTAAATGTGTTTTATAGTTTTTCCTATGTGTAGAATTTTTTTTGTGAAAACCCATGAGAGGCCTTTGATATTGAATCTCCATGCTTCTAGAGTGAAACCTAAGTTGTAAAGACAAGGACAATTCCAATAAAACCGGCAATGTGACACCGCACACGCACGTGTGTGGCGTGTGTGTGTGTGGCGTGTGTGTGGTGTGCGTGCCCGCCAAACAATCGAGACTGCGGTTAGCACCGACACTGCGCCGGTCACCGTGACCTCGTTAATTTCAGGGGCATGCGGAACCGGCGCAAAATCCTTGTCTGGACCACTTCACCGAAAGTAATCATCAGTTTGAACTTTCGCGTTTATTATCTTTAAGCTCTTCTTGGTTCTTTCGGTAAAGTCACGTAGAATGGAAATAATAAAATAATAAAAATAAAACATAATAAAATCATTCTCATGACGTTTCAGCCACAACGCAAGCAGCCGTCCTCAGGTGGAGACAGGCCTGTTCTCCACCATCTGTCGAGAAGACAGACAGAGTCTGTCTTCTCGACAGACCTGTTCTCCACCTGAGGACGTCGTGAGAATTATTTTATTGTTTTATTTTTATTATTTCCATTCTACGTGACTTTACCGAAAGAACCAAGAAGATGAATCCCTGTAGTCACGAAAGCTTTAAATCGAAATATCTTTAAGCTGTTCCTTTGTGCTTTAAACTGCTCCCCGGTGCATTATCCCACTCATGCTGTACTTATCCATGACCAAAATCGCTGGAGATGCACCAATGCCACCGGATCTCCGAAGCTGAGTAGGAATGAACCTTAGAATGAGGATGAGTGACCACCAGGGCTTGCCAGGTGTTGTGGGAATCTGTGAGTGCTGAGTGTCACCCCCTACTACTACTACGACTTGTAATCCTATCACCAGATTATGCAGACGATGCCCGATCTCATCAGATGTCAGAAGCTCAGCATGTTTTGAGCCTGGATAGTGGTTTGATGGGTGACCAACGGTGATAAAACATCAGAGGCCGCTGCGGTGCTATGTGGGCAGAAGAGGGTATCGCGGCAAGATCCATCGTACCGTACTTCTACGCTTCCGTGTCTCCCCGCCTCCGCCAACCTGCCCTCGCCAGCACGGTCAAGTATGAGCAGTGACCCCTCCGACTCACACGGCATGTGGGCACTCTCATCCAGCAGTGGACTGACTGAAGGTATCAAAAGGTCTGAGCGCGTACATGGACTGTGACTTCTCTTCTTATTCCTCCAGGCGAGCCCCAGCGGGCACGCCGCAGCCCTAATCGGAAGATCATCTTCTTGGGGGGGTCGGGGGTTGGGGGTTGGGGGTGCATCGCGTGACATCGCGACGACGTTGCCGTTTGAAGTTTTTGCTACGTTGGACCGGTCCGTCCCTGCTGCTCGTGCGGTCGCGTCGGTGGTGGGGGTGATGGATTACTGGGTGGGTGTGCGTGACTGCGTACGCGACCTTGTGCTCCCAACCGAGCTCCCGGCGCTGTCTCGGCGGGGCGTTCCTCAAGGAGGCGGCGCCCCCCCCCTCCCTCCCGTTGAGCCATGGGAACAGGAGGCCGCGTCGGGCCATGCCGCTGTTGTGGCCGAGGGTGGTCGCGCCGGTGCCCGTGTACCCTCCGGGTCACGACGCAAACGGCCGGAGTCAAAATATATAAATTTAAAACCGAACAGCTGGGAAAGAAATTCTGTGGGGGATTTTACGGCCGCCCCCCGCCACTGCAGTGCATGCGCCGCCATGCAGGGGGATCGTGGCAGAACCTGGAGAGGGACGTCGCCCATAACCTTTGTCCCGTCTTAATTTAATCTCCGGGTGAGCAGCGCGCGCTTGCCGTTCACTCGCTACGGCTCCAGCGAGAGAGGGGAGAAACCTTCGCGCGGCAAAAGAAAGGCGACACTAAACATCTCGCTTTTCAATTGACTGCGGGTGGCGGCGGCTGCCTTTTATTGGCGGCCCTGGGCCCGAGCGCGGGAAATCCTCGCATTCCTCTAACAAGGGGCCGGTCTCTGGCCACAGTCCACACACCGTTGGCATCTCACAAAGCGGTACTCGCCTTGTACAATTCCACGTCTGACGATGCGTAAGACGTGGAATTGATCTCGGGGCCTCTTTGTGACTTGCAGTTCATACGGAGCGATGAAATCGGCTCACGTGCAACCCAGGTGAATGTTGATGATGATGCTGCCACTTACTGCAGCAGGCCATTTGGATTTACCATTGCCTCCGTCAGTTTCATGGGCCAGGGCAGGTATCGGTACCGACTAAAGTGGTGAAGCTGAACCTGACCGTTTTAGCCTTCGTCACCACAAATAATCTCCATAAAAGCCCAATCCCCACTATTCCTTGACGTATGAGCCCTGACTTATGACCGCAATCACTCGATGACAATAATATAATGTAGAACTACATGTAATATAAATAATACAGCAGCATGATGTCATGCTACGTCCACAGTGCACCACGCTGTGCCATGTGGGGCGGTGGTGGCGTCGCAAACCTGTAATGCAGCGCTGCTGTGGAGGCAGCAGCGAGGGTAGATGTGAAACTCCCTTCCCGTGGGCGTCGAGGTGCCGTACCCTGGCTCGCCAGGAGAAGGCGGCACAGCAAGCGGACTAATCGCCATCTGTTTCCATCTGTACGGTGGATTGAGCGTTGGGTTTTCTCCGCGCGCTCCGGTGTCCTACCACTCGTAGCAACGCTCCTCATAAATTGCCTGAAAACGTCCAAACGCAGGAGCCCCTTTTGAAAAGGAGTTGTACGACTTGGTGTGGCTCTCCTGGCTCTGTAAGTACATTAGAAAATGTAATTGGGGAAAAGGTAAAAAAAATATTTGGAAGCCTTGAGATTTCTATTTGCGAAGGCCTCCCATGACTGGGTCCAGCGGGCGGTCGGCGTTCTACGCAGCGGTCCACCGGGGGAACGCCGACCGCCTCCATGACGGAGCCCTGGAGACCCGCGGTCTGAACGACCCAATCGGCGGGCCTCGGTCTCTCCCAAGTTGACGCTAACTTCTTAAACTACAAACTATAATGCTCAACTATTTTTTATTTTACCGGCGAAGGCCCACTGGTACAATGTAACTCCTTTTTTTCAGGAGCGACCTGGCTATCACAAATGATATCTCTTATCGTGATGATGATGAGAGAGAGACACGCAAACTCCAAATATACAGCAGCAGCAGGCGTCAGGGTCGGGATCGAACCCATGTCCTCCTGTACACCAGGCGAGGTAGTTAACATCTAGCCACCGTGATGATGAGAGTGAGACACGCAAACTCCAAATATACAGCAGGCGTCAGGGTCGGGATCTAACCCACGACCTCCTGTACACCAGGCGAGTTAGTTAACATATCCCAGCCACTGTGGCGCCACCGCGGCCGCCCGAGTCGCCGGGGCCGCAGAACTCCCTGGGCCCCCGTCCCGCTCCGCGCTTGAGAGAGGCGCGACCCAGGGGGACTTGGCTCCCCCGGGTTTCAGGGACGCGGCCTCTTCCACCACGGCACCTGCCTTTGACACTCTTTGCCGTCCACTCCGTTTGACAATCCACACGTCCCCGCGTGACGTGTGGCTTGTGCCGCACTGACCCCGGCGAGCAGGACGCCAGGGCTGCTTGCGTAGCCGCACGCGCCGGCCGCCCTATTGACTCCGCGCGCGTGTGCCGGTCGTGGACACCGCGGCAGGTGCAGCCGGCAGAATATTGAAGCCATCGTGGCGTCGCTGACATTCCAAGAAGGGACACGGGCAGCCGTGCACCCAAGGCAACCCCCCCCCACCCCCCGTTCACGCTTGCAGAGCGTGAGTTGATGTGGTGGCCGCGCGTGACTGCGTTGAACTTATTTCGCACCGTGCGTAACCAACCATTAGGGGAACGACATCAAACTAAACACAAAGCAGTTCTGAATAAATTATTTTTCCGTCTAGATTTGAAAGTGCATAGCTCCACGTGGCTTCCGAAAATTGGAAGGAAAAGCATTCTTAGCCAAAAGCTGCCGCGAGGATGACCGGGGTTCACGTGATAGTTTGTTCCTTGATGAGATCAGCAAAGTATTGTGGTTAATTTGCGGCAGGCACTTTGTGTTTGTAATGAGTGCGACCTTATGTAAACTTCAAATCTAAAATGTAGTTTGGCAGCTCGGCGAGCAGCGGACGGACACGGTCGGATCTTGCAGTGCCCGGCACGACGCTTCCCAAAGAATGTTGTAGACACTGCAGCTTGGTGATGTGTTGGGCAGACGTCCCGTAGAGTCGTGAGTTGCAATGATGGAGCCTTGTCGATGCTACGCTACACGCCACCGTGTTGGCGATGTCAAGACTCAAGAGTGGTCCAATTACAACTCTGTAGTGTGATGACACGTGAACTCTGTAGTGTGACTACACGTGAACACAACTCTGCAGTGTGACTACACGTGAACTCGGTAGTGTGATTACACGTGAACTCTGTAGTGAACTCTGCGGTGAACTCTGCAGTGTGATGACACGTGAACACAACTCTGCAGTGTCACTACACGTGAACTCGGTAGTGTGATTACACGTGAACTCTAGTGAACTCTGCAGTGTGATGACACGTGAACACAACTCTGCAGTGTGACTACACGTGAACTCGGTAGTGTGATTACACGTGAACTCTGTAGTGAACTCTGCAGTGTGATGACACGTGAACACAACTCTGCAGTGTCACTACACGTGAACTCGGTAGTGTGATTACACGTGAACTCTGTAGTGAACTCTGCAGTGTGATGACACGTGAACACAACTTTGTAGTGGCGACACACAGATCGAAACGAGACCAACGCAGCTCCACGCGTGCGCAGCCCGCACCGTGGTGAGGGAATTGGCGGAACAATTTGTGTGGTCACGTGGGGGGGGGGGGGGGGCTTAGCCTCGGCACGGTCTGGTGCGAAAGAAGTTCTGGATACACAGAGCACAGAGCCCGGTCGCCGACCGTGCGATATTTAAACTCAACTTGATATGTTACCAGGTAAGGCGCACTGAGCTATGGATCGACCTGGCCACAAATGACAGCCCAATGAAGTCGCTTATCGGGTGGAACTTCATAGCAGCCAAACACTCTAAACGCGTGGTGATGTTGATTTTAAATGTGGAGGGGAAAAACCGGAGGACCCGGAAGAAAATCCACGTGACCACTGAGACAGAGACATGCAAAGTCTAAATATACAGCAGCAGGCGTCAGGGTCGGGATCGAACGCGCAACCTCCTGCACACCAGGCGAGGTACTGAACATCTCCTAGCCACCGAGCTTCTCAATGCAACACGCGGTTTGTCAGTGAACTCATCCTCGCCCAGCCCGCGGGGGGTGGGATTGGTAGGATCGTGGTGAGCGACATGAAGCCGTCAACCGCAGCTTGATTCCCAGCCGCGGCTAACATCGCTGGAGAGTGATGTCAGAGGCAGCGTGGGGAAGTGTGGGCAGACAGCCCCGATGCTGACACGGCGTGGGCGGAGGCCTTCATCCAGCAGTGGATGGACCCACTCCTCGGGGTATATCACTCTGATGCAGGGCACGGAGCACGGCGGAGTGGACGTGTAACACTTCGCATGAGAGCTCTGGTGGGTTGGCTCGCTCCTTGCGTTTGTGCCAGGGGTGCCACGGTGGCTAGGAGATGTTAACTACCTCGCCTGGTATGCAGGAGGCCGTGGGTTCGATCCCGACCGTCACGCCTGCTGCTGCTGTATATTTGGAGTGTGTGTGCCTCTCTCCCCGTGGCCGCGTGAATTTTTCCCCAGGGTCCTCCGGTTTTTCCCTCCGGTTTTTCCCTCCGCATTTTTATTTGGCCGTTTTTTTTTAATTTCCACGCGATAAGCCACTTCGTTGAGCTATCATTTGTGATAGCCAGGTCGCGTTTTAAACATATTTATATAGCTCAGTGGGTATTACTTTGTAAAATAAAAAAATAAAAAATATGTTTTGTTTGTATTTCAGTATTTGCGGCTCTCGCAAATATTGGAAGGGGGTTTGTTTTTACCGAATAAAATATATATATGGCTGAAGAACCCAGGTGTAGGTGCTCTCATTCAAGGCTGCAAACGCAGGCGCCGTGGGGTTTTTTTCTCGCAGACGCGATACCGCAGGAGGGTTGCGGCAGGCGGACGACGTTGCTATAAAGGTGGAATCCAAATTGAGTGACTTGCGCGGTGACTTTTCCAAGTTGACAAAGTTGGACCGTGACGCCGGCACACGATGGCCTGCTGATTTCCCAATGACTGTCGCGCGGATTTCAAACGTCCCCTCCGTAGTAGCCGGTGCGCGTACTTTGTTATGAAAACACCCGCAGTATTAACCAGGATGTCCTGCCGGATTCGAACCGCGAACCCTCCCCACGACAAGCGGCGAACGCAGAACCGTACCGCCAGGCCTTGCCGGATGAAGACCTGCTCACGCCGAGCGGCTTGGGACGTATACGTCGACCATACTTCACCACCCTGGTGAACGTGTGTGGAGTATCGATGTGAGGGCACGGAACACCCATCCTGGTATACAGAGACGCCGGTCAACAACGCCGCTTGTCCTGCTGCGCTGTCTCCACGTGCTTCACTGCAGATGCGCGTCTGAAATGACCACAGGTTCATCACGTGGGTATGAACACGCGTGATTCACGATCACTGAACGACAGGCACGCTCATCAACAAACAGCCTCTGAAGCTTTCGCATCAATGCCACACAAACACCGAACTCGCAGCACGTTTTGCCATGTCACTCGACTACTGGATGAGGGCCTCCCCTACGCCCTGTCGGTCAAATGACCATACTTCGCCACGCTCGTCAGAGCGGGTTGGCATTCGGGAGATCGTTTGAGACGATCACTCTGCACCACCGTCAGCCGTGGCCGGGAGTCGAACCGGGGCCTCGCCCGGTTCACAGCGCTCCACCCCCACCCCCCGCCCGGAGTATGCGAGGGGCCCTTTCCTCCAAACACGCGTGACGCCACATCCCCCCCCCCCGACCTTTTTTGTTGTTTCAATTGTTCCCCGAAGCAGTCGTAAATAGCCTCGCTGCTGCGCGCGTCCGCTCCCCGGAATAGCTCCGCGCTCAGCTGCACGGCGATGTGCGCAGGTCCACACTGCTGCACTGGCCGCTACGCTCAGCTACGCAGATACTTAGCAAGATACACACACAGCTACGCACGAAGGAGTGGATGGGCCAGCACTGCACCCGACCGCCTTTGTCTCTCCAGTGGCGATGTTTACACACCGCACCAGGTACTCAGTTGAGGCTGAGCCGACCTAGCGGAGGCCCAGGACCGGCTCAGATAATCGTCACTTGGTGTTAGCCGTGAGCGGGAATAGAACTCGGGTCAAGACACGGGCAGACACACATATACAGAGGGGGAGACAGTCAGACAGAGACCGGCACACGCACACACACACGCACACACAAACACGCACACACACACGCACACGCACGCACACACGCACACACACGCACACACACACGCACACGCACGCACACAGACATCATAATGAGACGTCATAATGAGACGTCAGTGGCTGCGGGAAGCGGTGGGGGGGGGCGATGTCGTTGAAGTGGCGTCTCGCGCTACCGCGCTCCCTCGCATAACCCCCCTGACCACCTCTCCTCTCCCCCCTCCTCATCTCGTCCGAACCCGTTTCATCTGAGAGGTGATGCTGGGTGGGACCCTCCCCGGGTGGGACCCTCCCCTCCCTCGCCTGGGCAGTCAGCGCGTTTGTTCACTGCCGATGGAGGCAGCGACAGTCACCGAGTAGCGCGCCGCGTGTGACGACACCGGCCCCGTCTCACCCAGCGACGGAAACCGCGCGGGAGTTGGCGGGTGACGCGACGACGGGTTCCGGACGCCTTCACCTGCAGGGCAGCGAAGGCGCTTCGGGACGTGGCGGCCGAATTCCCGCGCCGCTCTGCGCGTGGCTCATCCGCTGTGCCCTCGTTTAGTGCGGCTCGCCTCTTGGTGACTCGGTTAGAAAACTCCGACAACAACGTCGCAAACTTAGCACGTGTATTTGTACAACGACGTATTACTCCGTGAGGTTGTCCCTGGGTTGAACAAATCACGGTGATTATATGCTGTGTTATCCGAGCTGTTTAGGGCACAGGTAAATACTTAATGAGTGAGTTCACCGTCTGGAATAAACGCACGGAGTCGCGGTGACCGGGTGGAATCTGTTCAGTGAGATTGTGCTCACCGACGTCCTATACCACGGGGGTGGCCGGGGGCGATGGCACAACGTGCCAGCTGGGACATCCACAAGTTACCCCGTCTCCCCACACCCCACACCCCGTCTCCCCACACCCCGTCTCCCCCACACCCCGTCTCCCCCACACCCCGTCTCCCCCACACGGCTCTGATGTTTTGTTTACGATCGGGGTGATGAACATTGAGCGCCCGCGGGTTTGAGCGGAGGGGAGCGGACTCCAACGTCATCGCTTCAAGACGAACCAGAAAACTGGCTACGAAAGGTCTCGGTTCATCCCCTCCCCACCCCCCACCTCTCCTTGTTACCCGGATTTTTATCGTGGTTTTATTAAAGGAAAATTTCCCCAACTCGCAACGGCCGTACTCAACGAAAATTCTCGAAATGAGGAGAGAGTTTCACATTTACATTACAAGGTCGCACTCATCACGTGACCTCTGGTCAGCCTCGCGGCAGCGGCGGCTTTTGGCTGCTGCCATCGAACGGAGACGGTCACCGCATCGCGCGACGCTTTCAGATGCACTTCTGCGGCCGTCTGGAACGCTCTTCCTTCCGATATTAGGAAGCCACAGGAGCTATGGCAGTTTTAAGTCATCTAGATTGACAAAGTAATTTCTTTAGAACCGCTTTTTGTTTTTAGTTTGTTGTCCTTCCGCAGCACCACCGATAAGTGTGGTCGACTACGTAAAGTGCGAAAGAAGTTGAACATACATTGAGAAAAGCGCGTTAGATTAGCATGAGTAATTTATTAGTAGTAGTATAATTTACTTTTTTTGATATTTGCAAATGTCAAAGGTCATGATTAGCTCATCATGAACAGCATGGGTGCCTGGTCCCCCCCCCCCCCGGCTGTGTGCAATGTGAATCACCCTGGGCTAGGGCCGTGACCTGCAGGCCAGACGGGCTCACGATAGGTGGACTCCGCTGCCATGGTCGGGAACGCGCGTGGAGTACGAGGAGGAGGAGGGCGCCCGAATTCCTCTGCCAACAACAAAAATCTGCCGCCGTGAGACTCAGCCCCAGGGGTCTTCAATCTGCACGGTTCGCACCCACACCGTGACAACCACCCCACACCTACCCACCCACTCCTCTGCCTGGACAGGCTCCGTCGCGAGCTCTGGAAATAGCAAAGTCTCACCGAGTTTTGTCTTTATTACAGAGGATGTTTTCCTGGGTTTCCTCCGGGTTCTCTCCGCTTTCCTGCCGTAGCTCAACAACAAATAAAAACCCATACAATGCAAGTCCCAAATGCGGAGTAATCACCTGCACATTACTCGAGTGGGATTACGCAGCAGCAGCAGCTTCAACCCCTTACGATGAAAAAACAACCTTGCTGATAACGGCCCGTGACCCGCTGCTGCCAGATAATAGGGACAAGATCCCGCAGACTAAACACTATAGAATTATTGAGTAAAGATTGTGGTGGCGGAACTCACAATTCTACAGCCGACTCTAAAAGGACAGTTAATCATCGACTCATTAATTGCAAAGCACGATGTGTTTATCACATTCGTGACCCATGGCTTGCGTGGATGGCTCCTACGTACAAGGTTTGTCAACATAAGAGAAGCCTTGGTTATGACCGGCCTCACTGCTGCCGACGAGACCCAAGAAGGGTGAATCTGTGAATCTGTGCGGGAAGCCTTCACGTGGTCACCCCCTCGACTGCGTGGTGGGTCTCCTCCGGCGTCTCCTCGCGCAACACGAAGGCAAACTCTCAATTGTAGCGGAGGCCCTCCTGAAAGAAAGTCTTGAGACTGAATGAGGCTTTCCTCCTGGATAAAATGAAAGGGCTTTTTTTTTTATTATAACCGTACCATGCATCACCCTGCCCTGATTACCATCCCAATTAGAGGCTAAAGCCGCGCGAACAGGTCGGATAATTACTATCGGGGGAATTCGAGCTTACGTCGGCTTTACGGAATCCTTCAAATTGCCACCACAATTGGGGGGTGGGGGGTGGGGGATGCAAGCGGCCCTTGAGGGTCGCGGCGTCGTCATTCTACGGAGCGCCGCCGCTCTCGGCCTTGCACCCCAGAACCGCCCCCGACGCTCGCGAGTGCCGAGCAACAGCGCAGGTAGACCACGTGGGTAGACCACGTGGGTAGATCACGCGGGTAGACTACACGGGTAGACCACCTGGGTAGATCACGCGGGTAGACTACACGGGTAGACCACCTGGGTAGATCACGCGGGTAGACTACACGGGTAGACCACGTGGGTAGACTACGTGGGTCCCGTCGGGCCAAATCCGGCCCGCGACTTCATTTCACGCGACGCACAACCGCTCGCAATCGTCCTGCAGACAGCGAGATCTCACTGAGGGTAGCGGCTGTGATTGGGGGGGGGTATGTGGCAGCGTTATGCGACGCATCGGGGCCCGGTCAGCCACAAGGGGGGCCCAGAATCAACAGATGAAGAGGTAACAACAATGTTGATTAAAAATATTCAAATACATTTATTCATTACAAATGACATGGACCGAGCTGGGTGATTAGCGGCATATGTGGCTATCGCATCAGAGAGCAGCAGCAGCAGCAAGGCGCGCGATAACCTCATTGTGAATATCGTGCCTCAAATATATATTGTTTTATTAATAACTGTCACTGTGAGACGTGTCTGCCTCCAAACCCAGTGTATGGTGCAACTAAAATAATACATCTCTATAGTTATAGCCGACGTCTAATTGTAGACGGCGTTTAAAAACATCCGTAGCTATTTCAGTAAAGGATCTGGGGTGGGGGGTTCCCGCGGTCGTATCCTGCACAGCCACCGCCGTCACGGACCTGCTCACCGCCACTGCCACCGGCAGAACCGCAGCGGTCGTGGTGCTGGGGACGACCGCTTTCGACCGTCGCAATCTGAACCTCTGTGATGTAATAAAGAGCTTTCGTGGTGGCTCGGCGGATTCCTCCAGAATGAATAAACATTCTGATAAGGCGTGGAGGGGTGAGAGATCTCTGTCTTCGTGTGGATGGGCCATTGGTTGTCAGGCCCCATGCACGGAGACAAACGCAGGCCCCGTGTGAGGGGGGTGCCAGCCGAGGTGACGAACCCGGCCACCCGAGTTTGATTCCGACCCGCGGCTAATATGATGGGCGAGATATATTTCAACTGGGTCCTCTCTCTCCACCCCTCCCGCCCCCACACCCCCCTCCTGCCTTCAACCCAAACTGTTCCCCAGGGTGAAGTATGGTCAAACAACCCCACGAACGAGCCAGCAGTGGATGCAAGTCGACACACAGGGACGGTGAACAAAGACTGCCGACTTGTTCCTCTTTCGTCTTCACTCACCCTGGATGTGTGAAGGCCAAGCAGGCGGGGGGCCTAGTGACTCGCTCTCTGAGTGCCCACTGAGGCTTGCCAGGTGTTATAGGTGCAGGGTTCGGGATGCGAGGCCAGGAGGTGGCAGTGCCCGTCTAGAGGTGGCTAGGAGATGTTAACTACCTCGCCCCTGGTATACCAGAGGTCTTGGGTTCGATCTAAACCCTGACGCCTGCTGCTGTATATTCGGAGTTTGCGGTGTCTCTCTCCCCGTGGTCGCGTGGATTTTTCTCCGCGTCCTCTCCAGGTGTTTTCGTCTCTCCACATTTAGAAAGAACATCGCGCGTTTAGAATGTTTGGCTGCGATAAATGTCCACACGAGGAAAAAGCCACTTTCGTTGAGATATCATTTGTGATAGTCAGGTCGCTTCTGAAAAAGAGCTGTATATATATAGCGTCAGTGAGCCTTACCTGCTTAAATAAAAACATACTCTTTGGTTATTTTGGTAAAGTCACATAGGTAGAAAAGTAAAACAAAATAAAAAATAGTTGTGATATATTTTATTTATTTTATATTATACCTACGTGACTTTACCGAAAGAACCAGAGTATGGATTCCTGCAGTCACGAAAGCTTCAAATCAAGATTGAAAAAAAAAATTCCGTGAGCTCTCCGGTTTCCTTCCACACGAGGACAAAACGTGTTCATGTCGGCCGCACAACGCAGTGTGGCAGGACCCTCCTGAGCGGAGAGCCTCGAGACTCGGGGAGGCGTTCGACGGTGAGAGATGAGCACCGATAGAGGCCTGGACGGGGCGCGTGTCTCCGAGGGCGTGCTCCTTGGAGTCTTTCACTCTTGTCCACGTGAATAGCGGCGCCCTGCTTAGTTCTCAATGGACTTCATCATCAGCATCATCAACTTCTTCTTGTCGTGTGGCTGCTGATGCAGATGCAGAGCAACGACTTCACATTCAAGGCGGTCAAGCCACAGACAACCGCGTCAGGAGCAAGCGGAGTCGTACAGCAGCAGCATCATCGCTGTGATGTCTCCATCGTTATTTGTGGATCGGGGCTTTGCGTCGTGACGCGTGGTACGGTCTGGGCTGGATTGACCGCAGTCACACCGCTTACAGGAGAGTTGTTATTTATTTTCCATTCGTGCATAATACAACAATACAACAATAGCGACGATGCATTTCACCATTTACAGCCCCTTTGTCAATCTACCGCTGGATGAAGGTCTCCCTCCCCGCGGGGGGTCATTGGTGAAGGTGATGCGGGTAGACTGGGGCGGTGTGAGAGTTGAGGGTCAGGACCGGTCCATCATGCACCCATCACTCGCCACGCACGTTCGCCGTGCCCGGGACGTGAACTCGGAGATCCGGTTTCGTGTCGCAGTGCGCGAGACCGCTGGGCGTTTGCTCCCAGAGCTCAGTCCGGTGTCTGAACTCGTTGCTGCACCCCGTAGCTCTCGCGCTGCGGACAAGAGGCGCGTGTGCCAACGTGCAGCCTGGCCTGGATGCATCACCACCACCACGGGGAGCGGTGGCGCCGTGGTTAGCGCACTGCGCCGCGAACTCCGCGCCACCCGAGATCGATTCCCGCTCGCGATCATCGAAAGTGGCGAATTATCTGAACCGCTCGCGAGGCCCTAGGTCGACTCAAGCTTCATTGAGCACCTGGTGCAATGTGTGTAACAAACAAACAATATCGCCACTGGGGGAGAGACAAAGGCGGCCGGGCGGGGTTATTCGCCACACCCCCCCCCCCGTCGTGGGCCGTGCCGTGCTAGCTTCGTCATAGATTGCTCGCTCACAGCACTTGCCCCAACAGTCTGTTAAAAGTTATACAGGGTCGGAGGGGGGAGCGAATCTTTGTCTTTCTGGAAGACTTCGCAGTTTTTTCTTGGATTTTTCTGTTTGCGCATAGTCACTTTAAGATGTTTTCTTGTTCATTTTTTTGTTTGTTGCGGTTGCACCCGATTCAAGAGCCGAATGGCTCACATGGCTATACCTAATAAATGAAACTGAAATGTATTTGTATTTAATGGCTTGCGCGCTCAGAGCCAAACGCATGGCTCGGAAACAGACATAAAAGTGACGCAAACAGCACCCTGGGCCCGTGGCCGGGCCGCCACAAACCGACGACAGTCTGCACCGACGACGCAGGAGACTGCGAAGCGAACCCCCACGTGGCTCCATCCCCCACCCCCACCACTATCGCCATGTGCGTCTCTGCTTTGAGCACCCCCCGCCACCTCGGAATTCTAAAGCTGCGCGCTCCCCCAGAACCCCTCTCCTCCTCCTCCTCATTCTTTGAGCTTTGTCTCTAAAACTGAAGAAAGAAAGAAGGAGCGAGAGGGAGACATTCCTCTCGCTCCCACTCGCAGCCTCTGTCTCGCCCCCCCCACTCCGCAGGCCATCCTCCCCCACAGCCACCATCCCCCACCATCACCACTCACCACTCCCCACCACAGCCACCACCCCCCACCATCACCATCCTCCCCCACAGCCACCATCCCCCACCATCACCACTCACCATCCTCCCCCACAGCCACCACCCCCCACCATCACCACTCACCATCCTCCCCCACAGCCACCATCCCCCACCATCACCACTCACCACCCCCCACCATCACCACTCACCATCCTCCCCCACAGTAACCATACCCCACCATCACCCCCATAGCCACCATCACCATCCTCCTACACGGCAACTATAAACACTTCCCCACCATCCTCCATCACCATCCTCCCCCACAGCCACCATCTCCCATCACTTTCCTCCCACCAGCGTCATCTTCCCACGCGACCACCACCCTACCTCAACAACATCACCATCCACCATCAACCTAACATCGCCATCATCATCCGTGTACAGTAATTAGTTTCTCCGTGTTACCACGCGACTATAGAAGTTGTAATTACCCTCCCACCACCACCAGCATTCTCCAACCGCGAGCAACAACAACAGCAGCAAAGACAAAGAACCCCCGTGCAGCCTTAACCGACTGTTGGGGCAAGTGCTGTTAGCGAGTAGCACCTATGAAGGCTGGACAACAACACCGCCACCACCAACCACACACAACCACCATCCCTCCCAACACAACCACCACCACCATCCCCCAGTCTCCCAAGAACAACAACACCACCACCACTTATTATCCTCCCACCACCACAATCCCCTCCACCCCCTCCCCCACGCCTCCTCCTCCTCCTTAGCCGCGGGCAGCAGCAGCAGCAGCCAGCAGCTTCCCCGTGACGCGAGCTCCATCCACCCAGCCCCCCCCCAGCCCCCCCCCAGCCCAGACGCCCCCCCCCCCGCTGCCCCCCGCCCGCTCTCGCGGTGCGCAGCGATCTTCGCCTCCTCCGCCGGACAACTTGCAGCGCGCGTCTCAGACGACCCCAAGGGGAGCTGCTCCCGCCCGGGCACGAGTCGTCGCGGGGTCCCCGCGCTGCGCAGGCGATTGGAGGTCCTCCCGCAGCTGCTGCTGCTGCCGCTGTTGTTGTCGGCGAGCGCCTATTAAGGGCCACACGCGTTGGTGGCGGCGCCGCTGCTGCTGTGGCCCTCCTCCTCCTCCTCCCCCAGCTCACAGCAGCAGCAGCATCATCAGCAACAGCATCAGTGTTGGTGCCAAGCGGTGGAGTCGAGTGCGGAGCGACCCCCCGACGTGCCCGGCTGGCCACGCAGGGCGCGGAGAAAAGTTGGACGCGCAGGCGGAGCAGGGCGAGGGGGACCTCTGATGCCGGTGTCCGTGTTGGATTCTGGTGTCTGACATTCTCTCTCCGCTGCTGGCTTCGAGCCATCGTGGTCGTCAGCGATGGATCTGCTGCTGCTGCTGCTGGGCTCCGCGTGGCTCTGCGCCGAGGCGGCTCCCGTCTCCGACGAGCCGTGCTCGTGGACGGGCAGGTGAGCATCGCAATCCGCAGTGGTGGTGGTGGTGGCGGTGATGGTGGTGATGATGGTGGTGATGATGATGATGGTGGTGGTGATGGTGGTGGTGATGATGCCGTGTGGAGGAATGGCAGCCGCTGCGCAGTTCGGCTCGCACACACGCGTCGATAGCCAGCCGAGAGTTCGGGGAAGACGCCCCTCGCACTCGCTGTGGTGGTGGTGATGATGATGGTGGTGATGATGGTCATGGTGATGATGATGGTGATGATGGTCATGGTGGTGATGATGATGGTCATGGTGATGATGATGATAATGATGGTCATGATGGTGATGATGGTCATGGTGGTGGTGATGATGGTCGTGGTGATGATGGTGGTGGTGGTGATGGTGGTGTAGCATGGAGAGGCATAGCAGCGCCAGAGTGTATTCACAGCGCCAAGTCGTGGTTTATGCAGTCGGAGAGCTGCGGAGTGAATCTCAGAGCTGTAACGAGTCGGCAGCGGAGAGTTGTCCACTGTGAGATGGGCCCTCCTCGTGTGAAGCTGCTCACACACATTGAGGCTCCGTGTTGGGTGCGTGGGGCATCCGCTGCCTCTGCGTGATCATGGTGTTGATGGTGTTGATGTTGATGGTGTTGTTCTGACTCTTGGGCGACTTGCGTCTCTGACCGTGGGGATGTCGATGGATGACATCTAAACTAAACTACTAAACTAATTAATAGTTTACCACGTAAGGCCAACTGAGCTACGTGGTTCTTTATCAGACGCGACTTTGGCCACGAGTGAGAGCTCTGCGAAGTGGCTCCTCTTCATCGCCGCGTGAACATTTTTGGCAGCCGAAGCGTCTAAAGGCGCGACGTTGTTTCTGAATGACGACCCGAACAGCAACAATCGACGCGACGACGGGAAGAGAGACACCGCGAGCTGCAAATGAACATCAGACGAGGTAGTTAACACATCGCCACCGTTCTGTGCCCGGGGTGCGTTCGTGACGACTTAGCTCGGCTGGGTCCTAGCGCATCACACCCATAGCACGAGGTACGGGGAGAGCGAGAGGGAGAGACGTGAGGATGCAGACAGACACGGGGAGACAGACACCGGGAGAGAGAGAGACGTGGAGACACAGGGAGGAGGGATGGAGTGACACGTCGAGAGAGACACGGTCACAGAGAGACACGAGGAGGATGAAGTTCCTGTGGGGGGCGGTGGCTGGGACCCCCGTTTAAGGCCCCCGCCGTGGACGGGAGTCAGAATCTCTTCTTCATTTGTGCCGGAGGAACCCGATGTGCCGTCAAGCTCCACGGACGTGCGGTAGTTCTCGCAGATCTTCCCAATCGCGACGACCCGGGCCGGCGTCGGGGGGGGGGGGTCGGGGGGCATCCGCGGGGCGTCTCCGATCGCCACCAAAACCCCGTCTCGCCCGCGGGTCCGGGACGCCGCCGCCGCTATTTGGGCGCAGAGTTGTTGAGTTGTGAGTTCATGGGACGGAGGGCGAGTCACGGTTCGCAGCCGTCCTGTTCACTTCGCCAACGACAGGGTTTGCAGTTCACTTAATTCCGATACGTGTCGTGTGTGTGTGAGCGAGTGTGTGGGTATGTGTGTGTGTGGATGAGTGTGTGTGGGTGTGTGTGTTCACGTATTTGTGTGTGTGTGTACGTGTTGTGTTGTGTGTGTGCACGTGTTGTGGGTAGCGGTAGTGTAGCGGTTAGCGCGCTGCGCTACGAACCCGGTGGCCCGAGTTCGATTCCCGCTCACGGCCACCACCAGTGACGATTATCTGAACCGGTCCTGGGCGTCCCTAGGTCGACTCAGCATCAAATGAGTACCTGGTGCGGTATGTAAACATCAAAGGCGGTCGGGCGTGGTGCTGGTCACCCATCCCCTCGTGTGCCGTTCCGGCCTTCATAGGTGCTCGCTAACAGCACTTGCCCCTACAGTCCGTTAAGGGGCCGTCCATAAATAACGTCACGCGATTTTAGACCCCCCCTCGTCACACGGCGTACAAAAAGTCAGACCCCCCCTCAAATATGACGTCACAAAGCTCTGCCCCCCCCAAACCATATTTCCATTTTGAAAATAAAACATGCTTCAAATCGCTTTAAACTATTGCCATTGTAGTGATGTGGCGCTGCACTCTGATGTAGGAGAAAACATTTATTGAAAAGTCTATTTAATTAAGTAGAACGTGTTGTCTATATTTATTTAAAGTTGCGCATTTTGATGTGACGTCACATTTCTCAACCCCCCCCCCCACTCGTCACACATCGTCACAAATGTCTGACCCCCCCCCCAGGTGCGTGACGTCATTTAGGGACGGCCCCTAAGGATATACGGGGGATCTGTGTCTTTGTATTGGTATGTGTATATGCGTATATTTATAACTATTTGTATGTATGGGAATGCGTGTGTTTACATTGTTTTTGTATACTATATATGGGAATGTGTAATTTATGGTTATGCGTGTATATGAATCAAGTTTGTGTGTATATATGTATGGGTATGTGTGTGTGAATGGGTACATGTGCTTGCATGTGTATGGGGAACGGTGGCATAGTGGTTAGCGCTACAAACCCGGGCGACCAGAGTTTGATTCCCGCTCACGCCAGTGGCGATTACCTAAACCGGTTCTGCGCCTCCCCTAGGTCGACTCGGCCTCGAATGAGTACCTGGTGTGATGTGTAAACATTGTCACCGGGGAAACAAAGGCGGTCGGGCGTGGTGCTGGCCACCCACCCCCTTGTGCGTTGTTCCGGCCTTCATAGAAGTGCTACTCGCTAACAGCACTTTCCCCTACAGTCTGTGAAGGCTACACGGGGGATCTTTGTCTCGAGTGTGCGTGAGAGATCTAGGAGGGCGACTTTGTCTACTGCTGTGCCTTCTGTACTCGGGCCGGCCACCTTCTGCTGTCATTTCAAAGATTAATTGGAGCTTACAAACATAACAATAATTAACTGTTTTATTGTATGACTCTTTGTCAGGAAGCGGCCTGCATTCGGGTTTTTATTTTAAAATGTTTTAAACCATTTACTGATGAGTGTTCATGATACGTGTGGGAGGAAACCGGAGCGCCCAGAGAAAACCCAGGCGCATGAGGGGGCAACGCTCGATCCCCGTACAGATGGAAACCGATGGAAAAATAGTCCGCTTGCTGTACCACCTTCTCCTGGCGAGCCAGGGCACGGCACCTCCTCGACGCGCAGGGGAACGGAGTTTCGCAACCGCCGTGCGGTGATCCACCAACCCTCGCTGCCGCCTCCACAGTGCTGCATGACTACAGGCCTCCTGCGGAGCCACCCACACAACACAATGGCAACTTTGTCTCTCTGCCTTTGTACCCAAACTCTCATCGTAATCCTCACGAATTAAGACGCCCTCAAGCGAATTGTAGCCCGGAGTACGTTTCCGATTTGAGGCTCCTGGCACGATCCCCCCCCGTCCCTACCGAGCGTAACGTCACTTTCCTCTCCCCGCATCTTATCGCTCAATTTGCATTCCACTTTGTTGCAATGCCACAGCATCAAGTCCTGTAAATGAGGAGAAACCCACGACACTGTCACAGAACGATCAGAACAATGCGGGAAAAACCCCACGAGATTCGAACGTGTTCAGGAATGCACTCAACAACAACAACCATCAACAGTTCCCGAAGAGCTGCATCGTGGAGAAAATCGACGCCGTGGGGCGGGAGGAAGAGGCGGCACTTGTGGAGCTCTGCACAGCGAGCGTTGCGCCCCACCCCCCCGTTGCCAGAGGTTGGCCACGGAAGTGGCCGTCGCAGACCTACGTCTGAGGGTCGCTTTGTGCCCTGCAGAGAGCGTTGGCTGGCATGGGCGCTCCTCAATCATCACCCCCCCCGCCCCCTTTGTCAAATGCCCACCGCCTCCCCCCCCTTCTCTTCATAGCCCCCTCCTGAGCCCCCTCTGGCCCATGAGCCTCAGTGGTGCAGCGGCTGCACGGACTTGAGCCGAATTCAGCGCCGAGCCAAATGTCACGCGATGGGACGCCTCCGCGTGGTCGCCATTGGTGCCTGAGCTCAGACACAAACTGGCGACGACGCCGCCGCTGATTCTGTTGCTGCGTTGGCATTGGCAGCGGTGCACGGGCACAAATAACAACAACAACTGGACACGTTCACCAATGAACGACACCGCGTGCATGCATGCGTGGACTTTAAAGGAAAGCGAAGACAACCGGTGACGATTTGCGCTATGACCCTTCCTCGTGGCACTGTGTTTGAGAAGTAGATTTAATTAGTAGTTTAATTAGTAGGTTTCGATAATTAAATGTAGGTTTAATTGCGGGAAGCTGAATCTCAGATTTGAACCGAGTGAGAACTCAGAAGTGTCAGCTCTGTGTAGATGGCCCCTGAGCCACTGGTAACCACCTCATCGCCTCCGGTGACCCCATCGCCACCGGTGACCTCATCACCACTCATTCTGCGATGGGTCCCAGCCCTCCTGTTCTCCACGTAGCGTGCACATCGCCTCGCTGCGTGGAGCAGGCAGGGGGTGCCTTGGCCTCCCCCCTGGTGGCCAGAGCTACGAGTTTGACAACCACCATGAGATTTGTTTTCAACAATAGTGTACAAGAACTTATTTAAAACGGAGCGCCACGACGGAGTTGAATGTTCAAGACCGTGAGCGTAACGATCTCATTACATAAGAGGAGCTGCGATATATAATAGCCTACGGTGTGACCGTGCAAGACAAATCAAATATTGGGGCCCCCATCTGACT
The DNA here is from genome assembly GCF_964198595.1 of Lampetra fluviatilis. Classification (NCBI taxonomy): domain Eukaryota; kingdom Metazoa; phylum Chordata; class Hyperoartia; order Petromyzontiformes; family Petromyzontidae; genus Lampetra; species Lampetra fluviatilis. Next base: position 11,379,689 of record NC_136309.1, read on the forward strand.
GATTGCTACACACCCTGAGCTGATAATGTAGTCATTACGCCACTGGTTGTAAGACATGATAACTTCAATGCAGTTCTACAGGAACTAGTGGTTTCCTGCGCGAGGCCGAGAGCAGCTTGCGCAGAGCACGGGGTATGCGAGTTGTCGTCGTGTTTCCGCCCTGCGCTGCGATGAGTTTTTCTCGGCAACTCGGAGATTGGAGCCCCTCGACCTGTGCAGCGGGAGGCCTCGTGGAGTGCGCAACCAGTGACGCGGCGCTCGAGTGTGCAGGTGGTGCAGCTGCTGCACCACTGGGGTCCCTGTGCCAGAGGGGGCCCAGTGGGCTACGAAGAGGGGGCGGGTGGTGGGCATTTGACAAGGGGGGGGGGAGGGGGGGTGATGATTGAAGAGCGCCAATCCCAGCCCATTCCTCGATGAGTTTTTTTATTGCTTTGCAATTGTGAGGAAACCGGAGACCCCAGAGAGCGCCCAGAGGGCAGCAGGGGGACAGCGCCTAGAATCCACGCGGACGAGTCGGGTGGCGGCGGCTGCTGCCCGTAACCCAGTGCCGTGGAGGCAACAGCGAGGGTTGGTGGCTCGCCGTACGCCGTAACGCTCTGACCCGCCCCGACTGGACATCCGTGAAAAAGAGCTTGATAGCTCATCGGATTCCTCCAGTGTAAATAAATATTCTCATTTTCGATTCTGAAGTGCTGTGAAACTCCCCTTCCTGTGGGCATCAAGGGAGGTGCCGTACCCCAGCTCACCAGGAGAAGCCAGTACAGAAAGTGTGGCGTCTACCTGTCCCTTCTATATGGGATGGAGTGTTTCCCCCTCGCATGCGTGGATATTCACCTAGTGCTCCGGTTTCCTCCCACATGTAAACACGGAGTTATTGGCTGACAACTAATTTATGCATGGAGGGCCGCAGAGCTTGGGCAATTGGCTGTCGCCTTTTGCTTGCCCGTGGTTCCTCGTGTCTCCGAGTCGTTCTCTCTCTGCGAGAGTGACGACTGTGTGGCCGCACGCCACAAGTTGAGATTACTATTTATAATGATGAATCAAGAGTGGCTGTCCGGAGTGTGGCCCATGCTCTCGGCAGTGTCGGTTAGGGGACCCGACTCGGTGCGTTTACATTCTGTGCCACGTGTCCCCACCCCCGCCCGCACCCTGACATCAAAAGACGAAGATCTCCCCGTGTAACCTGAACAGACTGTTGGGGCAAGTGCTGTTAGCGAGCAGCACCCGTGAAGGCCGGCACGGCACTTCCGATAATGACGATGTCGCCTTGTAGACGTGCCCACGCCGGCGACTCCTGCCGACGATCGGTCCGAGCAAACCTCGGCCCGAGGGATTCGAACTCGTCGACCCTGTGGTCCGGAGCGGGGCCGCCGCTCCCCCGCTCCGCCGAGGTTTCGGGGGAGGCGTCAGCTCGGCGCTCCGGCCCGAGCCCCCGCGTGACCCCGCTCTCCTCCGCCGTCTCTCCTCCGCCGTGTTTACCAATATCCCCCCATTCAGATGCAAATGTGGGCAGTGACGCGTCGCCCGGCTCCTTTCACTGGCCGCCCTTTCTCCCCCGAAACCGCGCAACCCGCACTTTCCCACCGAGCACCGCACGGCTCCTGCATTAATTACGTCTCATAAAGGAGCGCTCACAAGAGCCCTTCGTTTCTCTTTACCCTTCGCCACCCCCCCCTACCCCCTCCGTGCCCCCCCCCCCCACCATCATTCGACGGCCGCGGTCGCATCCCCGTGAGAACGGATTCGCAATCGCGACCCCTGGTTTAGGGAATGTTGGTGACGAGGACCATGCGTGGACTGGGCCACATGGTGTCGATTTTTTTAAACTTTTCTTTTTTTACTTTTGACGACACCCCCCGTGCTCACTCCCCGATGAAGCTCAGGCTCAGGTTTGAGCAGCGAAACATCACCGTGTGCGTACTCTCCGATGGCGAATTCGCGACCGCGAAGAGCCTCCAGCCGCCGCCCGCTGAGGAGAGGAGCTTCGTCGGTCGGAATTTCGATGAAGCCGTGGGGCACGCCAAGCACCACCACCGTCCCGCCGGGCGGCGGAGGGTTCACCACGCGACTCTTGGGTCTATCGCCACGGTGTGGCCCCAACGCTGGAAAATAAACGTGGACCATTGATGTTTTTTTTTTACACCAAGAATTTAGTGTTCTAAGTTATGGAATTGGCTCAAACACGCCAAGTGCAGGGGGGGCCCTCTAAGACGAGCCTTGAGACTCGGTAAAAGGCGTTTTCTTGAATAGCATAACTGGCATTACAGCTCAGCCCAGAAGAAGGCCCCGTCGCCCGAGTTTATAGTCTGCCTGCGACTACGGTGGTGCTGCAGCGATAGTGCAGGCGGTGCCACTGCACTGGGACACAATCGCGTCTGTCCCGGTGCAGTTGCACCGCCTTCACACCCAGAGGGGTCCCAGGCTGTGGGGTACAAAGAGGTGGGGGAAACTCTCGGGGAGGGGGGGGGGGGCATTAAATTCCCCGCACCAGGACCCACGCCCCCCGGTCACCCTGCGCAACTCTCCTGCCGCGTCGATCCGCGCCTCTTGTTGTAGGGCAGCGTCAGCGGTGAACGTGGCTCAATGTGGGGGGGTGGTGGGGGGGCAGTGCATAACCTGTTGAATAATGGACGGCATCCACGTGTGTGTGTGTGTGTGTGCTATGGGGAGCAGTGGTGCACCGGTTAGCGCGCTGCGCTACGAACGCGCCGACCTGAGTTTGATTGCCGCTCACGGCCAACACCGGTGACGATTATTTGAACTGATCCTGGGCCTCCCCTAGGTCGACTCAGCCTCAAATGAATACCTGGTGCGGCATGTAAAATCATCGCCACTGGGGAGACAAAGGTGGTCGGGCGTGGCGCTGGCCACCCACCCCCTCGTGAGCCGTGCAGGCATTCATATGCGCTCACTAAACACAGTCTGTTAAGGCTACACGGGGGATCTTTGTCTTTTGTGTGTGTTGCGCAGCGGGCTCTCCCAGAATCCGCGCTCCGTCTCGCAGATCTACCTGCGCTGCACCCAGGGCTCCGTCGACTGGCTCTACCCGCAGGGAGCCCTGCAGATCCAGCTGCCCGTGCCCCCGCCGCCTTCCCCAGCGGCGACTGCGCCGGCGACGCTGCCGGGCGACCCGGGCGCCGGCGAGGCGTCGCTGTGCGTGCGGGCGGCGCGAGGCTCCCGCGGCGCCAGCGTGTTCGCCGAGCAGCCCTGGGGCCTGGAGCTGCTGCTGGCGGAGGCGGAGGCCCCGGGGAGGGTGCGCTGCACGCCGCTGCCCCTGGGCCGGATCTACGTGCAGGCGGCGCCGCAGACCGACATCAGCCGCCACGTCGCGCGCTTCCGCTTCGAGCTGCGCGCCGCCGGAGACACCAACGGCGTGGACGCCGGGCGCGGTGAGCAGCGGTGGAGGGTGGGGGGGTGGTGGGGGAGCGGGGGTGGGGTGGTGGGGGGGTGGTGGGGGGTCCCACATGTGTCCTGGGGAGCGGGAGAGTTGGGACGAAGGCACGGCTCGTCCGAATACCGGTCTCCCCCACGCTTCACCGACACGGTGCAGGTCGGCAGGGTCGTTGGGTCTCAGCCGTTGGGCCCAATCGTGATGACCAAAACTATTAAAACTAATCTTGAACTATTTTTATTTGACCAGGTAAGGCCCACTGAGCTACACAGCTTTTTTTCAGAAGCGGCCTGGCCACAAATGATAGCTCAACTAAGTGGCTTTTTCCTCGTGTGGACATTTATTGCAGCCAAACATTCTAAACGCGCGATGTTGTTTCTAAATGTGGAGAGACAAAAACACCTGGAGAATAGGCAGAGAAAAATCCACGCGACCACGGGGAGAGAGACACCGCGAACTCCAAATATACAGCAGCAGGCGTCAGGGTTTAGGTCGAACCCAAGACCTCTGGTATACCAGGGGCGAGGTAGTTAACATCTCCTAGCCACCTCCAGACGGGCACTGCCACCTCCTGGCTGCGCATCCCAAACCCTGCACCTACAACACCTGGCACGCCTCAGTGGTCACTCAGAGAGCGAGTCACCAGGCCCCCCGCCTGCTTGGCCTTCGCCCATCCAGGGATCATGTGGACATCTATAGCAGACAAATACTTTCAACGTGTTTCTAAATGTAGAGGTAAAAACCTGAGGACCCAGAGAAAAATCCACACGACCATAAGGAGAACATGCAGACTCCAAATATACAGGCATCAGGGTTGGGATGGAACCCATGACCTCCTGTATACCAGGCGAGGTAGTTTACATTTCCTAGCCACCGTGATCATGATGACAGAGAGAGACGCAAACAAATATACAGCAGGCATTATCAGGGTCGGAATTGAACTCGCGACCTCCTGTATACCAGGCGAGGTGGTTATCTCGCCACCGTGGTGCCCATTCCACCCGATACCATCACGTTTCGGAGGTTGAGTCGAGTGCGATTGCTACCTGGATCGGAGACTGCCGGGGAATGTCGCAGCTCTTTGTCGGCATTGGCTGCGAGGTGACCAGAAGGTGACAGTCCACCGAGGAATGACTCAACTCTCCCTTCATACCAGTGAGTGTCACCTCCTCGTATTAGCGCTCGAGTTTGTCTCCAAGTTCTCGGGTTTCCTCCCACAAAAAACCAAACAGATATTATTATGAATTATGAACAGATGTCGCCATCGCTCACGATCCCGCGACATATGTATGCATTTTGAACTTCTTTCGCGCCGTACTTAGCCAACCGTGCTAATCGGAGGTACTGTGCCAAAATCCCTCCTACTCCCTGCACGGGCGCCGATCTCGTCGCTCCGTCGCCCCCCCGGTCCCGTCCATGGGCCAACAAAAAGCCCCTCCAGCCGTGGTGTTTCTCCCTCCCAAGCCCCACTTACTTTCCATTAACAGCCGTGACAAAGATGTCACGGCTGTTATTACCGCCCTTTAATTGTGCCCCATCATTTTCTAATTTTGGATTTAGGTCATTCGCGCTCTGCTGCACTCAGCCCCGCGACGCCTCGCAGCCTCTGCACAAAAACGGAAGCTGCTGCTCGGCTCCCGCGTTAGTGGTGAACCTCCGCCGTTTTTGAATCGTCGTTTTATCCAGGTCGGCGCGATACCGACGTGCAACATCGACCGGCTTGCCCCCGTTGCACGACGGAGAGCGCACATCCTCCAGACGTGGGATTTTTACCGAATAAATATACTCGCGCTCAGGAAGCAACGAATACATTCGGTGAGACCGCTCGTGAGCGCCAAAGCATCTCCCCGGGACGGCGACATCACCTGGCCCCGAGCGAGAATCGGCAACGCCTCTGGGTTTTCGGCCGCTCGAGTGGCCTCGATGGCAGTGCTCCACCCCTTCCCCCCCCCCACTCACGATGCCAACGGCCTCCCTCAGCCTCGCACTGCCCCAGCAAAGTTATTTCTGAAGTTATAAAGCACCCGCAAAACGAGATCGCATCACCGCGATCCTCCGATCCCTCCACCGGCCCCCAATCCAATCAACTTCAAAGATCGCAGCACTCGCTAGATTTCGATACCCTCCAAGGACTGGTCCCAGCCGACCTCGCCCCTCCCATCTCACTCCGTACACTCTCCTCCCTCTCCCCTCCCACTCTACTTCCCTCCACGCATTATCGGCTCCAGCAACTAAGATCACACCATAAGTTGAATTGGACATGCTTTACCACGCTGCCAGCGATACGTTCACAGCATGGCCAAGCTTTCAGTCTCGGCGCTGCCACGGTCTCGCCACGAGCCACACCGCCGCCTCCACCGCATCAACAGCAACAACAACAGCAACAACAACAGCAACAACAACAGCAACAACAACAGCAACAAAATCTCGTCGCATTTGCATAGACAGTACGGCAGCACTCGGGTGGGTGGGGACGCGGCCGCAGTGTGGCTCCCGTGGCGGCTGCCCTGGCGGCTGCCCTCCGCGGACACCAAACGTGTCCCGCCCGTGACGTCGCCACGTGTACGCCGTGGTGGGGGGGGGGGAACGGCGCCTCGCCTCACAGTCACGAGGGTGCACATTTCAAATCCCGTTGGAGGCGAGGGTCTCAACGACGAGAGCAATGTCGCCGCGGGCCATCGCCGAGCGACGTCACCTTCTCTGACCGACGCCCGCCGTTCGCCCACCGTCGCTCGTCCTTCTGTCAGCTCGTTGGCCCACGCCAGCAGCCCGCGGCCATCACTCGCCGCAGCTCTCTCCCCCGGTACATAAACTGGTTTTTCCCCACTTTCCCACCACCAACCCCCCTTAGTCCCCTCCGCTCATCAGTAATGCCTCTAAAGCTGTCGCCGATGGCGCACGACACACGGCTCCGCTGCCTCGGAGGTGAAAAACACCGATTCAGGTCTGCCGCAATAAATCCTCGCAGTGATCCAGCGCAAGTGACAGTTGCGACGTTTTGTCTCTGAAAGCCAGTGGGGGGGCGGGGGGTGAAACAGATAGAAGAAGAGGGCGCTTATTTTTCACCGCCTCCCGACGTCTCGGGTGAAACGGGCTGAGGTTATTAGCGTGTCGCTCACGAGAAGTCAAAATGTTTTGAGGATGGCACAATGGAGACCCCCGGACACCTTTCGTAGCGTCGTCACCGCACGGCCCCCCCCCCCCCTCCTCCGACGGCTCCTCCGGGGCTTGAGCCGGGGCCTCGCAAATAATCGGCGAGTCAAACGCGGCTCTGGCGACGGCGTTGACAGCGGAGCCGAAGCGCTCCCAGACAATCGCGGGCAATCGCCGTTTTAACTCGGATTATTATTTTTTCGCACGCACTGACACACACTGCGCTTTTACGAATGCCTTCGTGAAGACCGTGTAACCCATATCTGCTAATGGAAAGTATTTGCGTGCTGGCTGTTGAATATTTCGCTGCCAGCGTGGTGCACAGCACCGCCTCCAAACCGTCGCTGGGATTCCAATGTTGCTTTTGCGCTGGCACGAGAGCGGCTCTCTGAGCGAACGAAATATTGCGTCGATTAAAAAGAGAAGGGAGCGACACCCCCCCCCCCCCCCTCGCGAACGCTCGCACGCCTCCGATGCAGCGATCTCTGCCCTAACTAAGGGGGAATTGTTCTTTTTTTCCTGCCGTGTATTTTGCAGACGAGTGCCGGCCCTGCACGGACGCCGAGATCCTGCGGTCGGCTTGCAGCAGCGACTTTGGTGAGCGCATCCCCCGCCACCCCCCCCCCGCCCGCCCTCGCCCCCCCCCCCCCGCACCACCACTCTCACGATCCGCCACGAGCGTCGCTCAAAATATTTTCTGTCCAGCACGCGATAAATTATTGTATCCTTTTATTAAAATAAGACAAAAAATCCACGTTCCTATGATGGTAAAAAGTAATGATAATGTCTTGATAGCATCGGTGTACATCGTAATGTAGCGATGATGTAATTATTTTTCTCGTGAAGTGTTATTTTATTTGTGTAGGCCATATCTTAAATCAGGCTTTTTAACCCTTTCCCATTCCGAAACGTCTGCAAGTCGCAGGGCGGGGTCCCGTTCACCGCAGACAACTGTAGCGACACGACCACAGCACTCTACGATAGCTAGCGCCAAACTGTGCCACATGCCCTCCCGCACGGCCTTGTGGGAGCCTCGGTACCAATTAAGTTATTTTATTTGGTGTTTAATTGCCAAGTGGGGCAGCCACGATGGCGAGTTGTTAACTACTTCACCTGGTATACAGGAGGTCACGTGGATTTTTCTCTGGATCCTCCAGTTATTCCTTCCACATTTAGAAACATGAGTTTCGAGTCAAGGAGCATTAACCATGACATTCACTCCGGTCATCCTCGCAGCACCTAACAAAGACGGTCACTGCATCGCGCGCTTTTAGGTCCGCTTCTGCGGCCATCTGGAATGCCCTTCCTACCGATATTAGGGACCCACTGGAGCTATACACTTTTAAATCCAGATTGAAAACGAACTTCTTTAGAACTACTTTTTGTGTTTAGTTAGTTGTCCTTCCCCCGCACCTACTATTAGCACGGTTGGCTACGTACGGTGCGAAATAAGTTAAACATACGTACAGATTATTTGGCTGCTGCTATACATTTTCACATCATAAGCCACTCCGCTGAGCTATCATCTGTGGCTAGGTCGCTTCTAAAAAAGAGCTAAGTATGGCATCAGTGGGCCTCATTTGGTCAAATAAAGAACATCGTTTTGTTTATAATCGCAAGTCACCATCCTGCGTTCTCACCTGTGGTCTCCCTCGGTGAGGTTCTTTATTGGCCTAACCCCTGCTGTAGGGAGCGGGGGGGGGGATTTGTGGCAAGAGCCTCTTGATTGCTCCCCGAAGCGCCACTACGACCCCCTCCCCCCTCCCGACCTTTAAAGGTCACGGCGATGCGCGCCGAACGTGTGGGAAAGTGCCGGCCGCTCGTCCGCCGTCGCTCCGGGACTGGTGGGGGGAGGTGGGGGGGGAGTTCGTTCCTCTCTCTCTCGCGCGCTCACATGCTCCAAAACGCACGAGCAAGTGAGGAATTACACTGGACAGACCGACAGCAACCTTGGCGCTTCAAAAAACGCGCTTCGAAAAACGCGCTTCAAAAAACACGTTTCACAGGGGCCAAATCGATGCGTTTTGAGTCGAGCGCAACGGTAGGGTGGGGTGGGGGGGTTAACCCTTTGAAAGTATTTAGCACTCGGCGGCCCGATAAGCACAAGCCGTTCAGATCGGTGAAATAATTCGAGGCACTAAAAATAACTCGGCGGTGGGGGGCCGGTAATAGAGAGAGCTTTCAGCGCAGTTAAGAGTGAACGATTGCCGCGCTGTTTTCACTGCTGACAATAATTTGCCCGCGGGGGGGGGGGGGAGAGAACCGTCTCCCATCCCGCGCCGCCGAAACTATTCTCGGGCCCCAAACGAGAGGAGATGATGACAGTGAGGAGTAGAAGGGGGGGGCGTGCATTGTGGTGGATCGGGCACGGAGCCTGTTGACTCTCGGGGAGCATGCTGTCCGCAGTGTTGGCTGCGTTCTTCCCCCCTGGGGCCCAACACCTGGGCCTCGCCCCTCTAATTTTCTGGGGTTTTGTTTTGCTTGCTCGACATGTCATCAGTCATTTTCTATGTTTTCTTCTTCTTTGAGATATGTATTTTTAAACTCCCTTTTAGAAAGGACCAAAAAAACTGTTTTGAACTATTATCTGTCGGGTTGAGATGTGAGTAAGAGAGCAGACGTCACTTATTCCAAAAATATAATTGACACCTTCAGTGGGGAGCCTCTGCGTGGGCCACACGGGAGCTGCGTTGACGATGGCAACGACGATGACGACGACGATGACGATGACACGTTGAGTAATGAACGGGGTTGTTTAGAGTTCACCACCCCCTCCCCCTAGCAGTGAATTGAATTGTCCAGATTCAGGGCCGCGGTTTGATTTGAGAAAAAAATATCTGTTTAGCAGCGTAATGAACGTAGCCTCTCTCGTGGCTGTGCAAGGGTTGCACGAGCCGATTGCACGCGGCAAACGTGAACACAAAATACCCAATATTAACACGCACGTATCATGACCATAAGGATGGATCCTAAAAGATGAATTAATGCGTCATTGAGTGCCTCATCATGTTAATGATCACGATGAAGATTAGTGATTATGATGACGAAGACGGTAGGGGGGATGATGTCATATAGGGAGGACTAGCAGCGGGACGTCACATTAACGCCGCTAAAGTCGTGGTGGTGATGGTGGTGATAGTGGCGATGGTGGTGATGGTGGTGTCGCATGGAGAGGCATAGCAGCGGCAGAGTTTATTCACAGCGCCAAGTCGTGGTTTATGCAGCCGGAGAGCTGCGGAGTGAATCTCAGAGCTGTAACGAGTCGGCAGCGGAGAGTTGTCCACTGTGAGATGGCCCCTCGTGTGAAGCTGCTCACACACATTGGCACTTCGGAGTGTCCGTGAGGCTCTGTGAGGCTCCGTGTTGGGTGCGTGGGCTATCCGCAGCCTCTGTGTGATCATGATGGTGATGACGAAGTTCTGATGATATTCAAGTTATAAAAGAGTTGCTTCTCTGGCTGGAGGGGGGGGGGTCAAAGGACGAAATTCTGCCTGCAGCATCCATGTGAAGATCACGACGATGACAAGGATTATTAAAGCTGTTAATGACAATTATTTGAACTGTTGATGATGGCTGTCACGGCATTAGCAATGATGACGATGAGGACGATGACGACGGTGGTATTGTCCATCTCGCCGGCAGTGATCGGGGGCCACATCCTGAGCGTGCACCCGGACCGCGACGCCGACGAGGCCGTCATCGCCGTGCGGGTGGCGCGCGTTTACCGGCACCGGGGGGACGTCGACCACCGCCTCCGCCGCCTCCTCCTCCCCCCCCCCGCCGGGGATCTCAGCGTCGGCAACGCGACCGGCGCCCAGGAGCCGCCGCCGCCGCTGCTGCTGGTGCGGACCCCGCTGCGCTGCGGGGCGCGAGCCGGCCGCGGCGAGTTCCTGCTCGCCGGCTCGCTGCACTTCGGCCGGCCGCGGCTCGACTGCGCGCCGCGCCTCCCCGACTTCCGCCGAGCGTACGAACGCGCCGCCGGCGCCGGCCCCTGCGAGATCGACGTCGGCTAGGACCCGCGCCTGCTGCCGCCGTCGCCGTCGTAGCCCCCCTCCTCGCCCTCGTAATCGTCCGCCCCGCGCGTGGGCTTCGGGTTTGTTGAGCGGCCGACCGGAGCGCCTCGCCTCCTCGTCTACTGCTGGGGAGTCGCCCCCGATGGACGCTGCCCGCGCGGAACCGTTGGGCGCTCGCGAGCCGCGGTGCGCGTGCCGCACGTGCCGCACGGCGTGGCGAGCACTCGCCGACTCGCCGTACGGAGTTTGCCATCGACAAAGTTCGCGATGGGTTTTGCGTCTCCTGTGTGTATATATATCCGGGCTACGGCTCCAGCAGTAAACGTGAACGCTTCCCGCAAAGAGACACCGCTTGTAGCGAGGAAGACAGAATAACAGGATTGTGCCATTAATGGGAATGTGGAATTTTCCGCGATTGGCCAGGGACCATCGGTGGACACAAGCGAGCGTCGCCCAACATCCGATTTTACTCGGAGCCTCTCGCTTTATTTTGCATTGTGTACAGTACGGTCAGCATTGGGACTGCCAATCCAACTTCCTTCGTGAACAAAAGCAACTCGCGTCTTCTTGGCATTCAATTAAAACGAGACTGCAAGCTGCTGCTACCGCCGCCGCCAATTATGATTGAGCCACATGCGATGAGCATCGTGCAAACAACTCGGGCCATGGAGAGGGCGCGCCCTGCACGACGGTTTGCGGTCATCGCCAGCTCAGCCCCGAGGTGGAAAGTAGCTCAAAGGAGAGGGCGAATTCGTTGGAGGGCGGTGGGGGGGGGAGAGAGGGAGGCGGGGGGCCACCCACGGGAGTGGCTGTGGGGAGCGATGGGGTTTTTATAGCGCGCCGAGGGCTCATAGAGAACGCGCTGTGCCCGTGCTCGCAGCTGACATTTTTGAGCGAATGGAAAAAATCGGAATCGAGCGACAACTTTGCCGAGAAGAGCGCGGTGATTATTGTGTTTTGGCTATTTGTTTTATTTACAGGGGTGACCCGGGCTACGGCGTCTTAAAGTTTCGCAAAACCTGCTCGGCAACATAATGGAGCAATGCATAAAAAGAAAAATGCCGTGAAAGCTTCAACGGCATTAATAACTGACAAACGATAGAGGAGTTTAATGGGGGATCTGAAACATAAAACTCAATAATTGGGCCACGATTTTCAATGGTCTGTCAATCAATGTGCGTTGGTGAATGTTAAAAATGTGGTACAACTCTTGAGAATCGAGGCGGCACCACGGGACTTGTGTCACGAGTGCTGGTGGTGCAGACAATGACGATGATGACAACGATGATAGTAAAACGTTGAGTAATGAACGAGGTCGTAAGAGTTCCCACCCCCCTCCTCCCCCCAGCAGTGAATTTAATTGCCCAGATTCAGGGTCGCGGTTTGATTCGAGAATCAATAATGTGTTTAACAGCGTAATGAACGTAGCCTCTCGAGTGACTGCAAGGGTCGCACGAGCTGATCACACGCAAAAAATATTGAATGCAAAATACCCAACATCAACAGGCACAGTTATACGCATGTATAATGACCATAAGAATCGATTTTGATCCATGAATTAATGCGTCGTTGCGTGCCTAGTCGTGATGACGATGAAGAATAGTGATGATGATGAAGGTGGTAGCGGTGATGATGTTGTATGTAAAGCAGGACGTTACATTAACAAGTCTTTATTAAGAACCAAGGATCCAAACATTCAGCACAGGCAGCAGCATCTATCTTGGCTTCTACCTCAACAGCATTGTGCCTCCCAGCCTCCTCTCCCTCACCTCCTCACCACCCCTCGCCTCGCTTACTTCCTGCCCGTGTCATCTTTCACCATTGTGTTCGTCTGCTGGACGTCTGTGAAAAAGAGCTTTATAGTTCATCGGATTCTTCCAGTATAAATATTCTCTGAACTCTCCCCAGCTCGATCGGAGGAAGAAAAACCTCCTTCCCGCCATCTGCCGCATATGTGTCACTGTGCCGGGCATTCGTGTCAATGATGTCGTTTGGGCGTGAGAAATTATTTAACTTTTTTGCGTAGGTGTCACTTCAGGAGACACGGTGCCACTCCTCTGAGGACGGATTTCCTAATTGTCTCCCAATCCGCCGTGTCCCGATGATCACACATTTCAACTGCAATCCCTTACGAGCATGTTATTTCATTCAGAACACTGCTTGTGCACTGGCTGCTGGATATGAGTTCGACTTGGCGCTGCGGTGGCGAGATGTTAACTACCTCGCCTGGTATACAGTAGGTTGGGGGTTCGATCCCGACCCTGACGCCTGCTCTATATTTGGAGTTTGCATGTTCTCCCCGTGTTTGCGTCCATTTATCTCTGGGGTCTTCCGGTTTTTCCCTCCACATTTAGAAACATGTGTTCTATAGTATTTGCCTGCTAGAAATGTCCACGTGATAAGCCACTTCATTAGGCTATCATTTGTGGCCAGGTCGCTTCTGAAGAGCTGTATAGCTCAGCGGGCCTTACCTGGTAAAATAAAAATAGTAAAATAGTGAGTGAATCCACGAGGTCTTGTGACACATTTGTTGGTTCATTTGGGGCAGTAATTAATCCACTTGAGCCGGACCAAAGGACACGATGACAGGTCCCATAAATGTGTGTGGGTATGAGAAGTGTGCGCAAACAGGTGTACTGCATGTGCCTACTACAAAAAAAAACATCACCGTGAAATTTCAGAGGTCATGTCACCACTGACCCAAAGAGTCTGTTTGACCGCGTTTTCAGCATGATGGTCGGTACATTGCTGATGGAGGGGGCAAGTTCCAAAAGAGAGATCCAGGGCCCCCAGGGAGTTGGGCCGGGGGGGGGCTGTCTTTTTGTCCCCAGTGAATGAGGGAGCCCCACACGTATTGATAGCCATCGCAATGTCGACGATGGTGACGCCAAGCGCGATGCTGTCAAAAGGACGTTTTGTAATTCAGTATTACCTGAAAACACTGATGCCTGTGAGGGGCACTTTCTCACATGGGAGAAGCTCACCTGTTGTGTATATATGTGTGTGTACATATGTGTGTGTATATATGTCAGCTTGCAATTATGCTCGGGATGTTGCCACGGTGTGATGGTCAGCACACTGGACTTGCAATCCAGAGGTCGCCGGTTCGACCTCCCAAGCACGACGGTTGAAACAATGGAGCCGTTTCTTAATATCCTCTTGCCTTTGTCCACCCAGCAATGTCCATATGCACCACAGCTAGTCCATCGGCAGGTTGCATGTGCGGTAAAGTGTCGGTACTTCCAAGACGTCTGGCCAGCGTGAAAGAGTAGGCCAAATACCCCGCTAGTGGAGGCCCTTTGATGAGCAATAAAAATTGAAGGGCTGCTGATTCACCCTCAAGCTCCGTGTCACCATCCTCTGTTTTGTCTTATCCTGCACCCTGTATTTCTTCAGCTCAAGCCAGCAAAACGCAGCTGTGCACAAGCACTCGTACGTATCGTAATCACATTCCCAAATTCACAGAGCAACCGACGTTCGGCTTGCATTTGTAAATTGACCAGTAGACTTTGGAGCAGTTTGCAAAGCCCTGGATTTTAAAAAAAAACGCACGTGATAAAAATGTTAATAGAAATGTTTTTGTAAATAAAAGAATGACGACGTTAATGACAACCCCACTCGCGAGCGAGACCGAGAAGAGATCCTTCCAGCATCACTCACGGCAGGGTTCTGGCAACTGGGATCTTTTTCGTGGCCCCTTCCTGCAGGTTATGAACGTGAGAATTGAGTGACATCTGTAAATGTCTTCTGACAGAACGCGAAGGTCTTTATCAGCTGCCCATCTGACCCGTCATCATCATCTGACGTATATCCGCTAATAAGCGAACAAAATAACCACAGTTTTTAATGTCGCGCACTATCGATATCGGTGTTACGCAAGTACTGTATACATTCTTTAAAAATAAGACGTACTTGTATTTTAATATGCTTTTTTTTAACAAAGCTTCTCGTTGAAATAAAACAAACTGATTTGTAATATTTTTTTGCACATGCAGTAAAAGTGTGTGGCGTCACTGATTAAACCGTGTAGGTCTTATCTGGTAGACTTATTTAATTTGCATGCATTACATTTAGACAAGGAGATCGTTTGTTCCTTATGATCGTGGTCTCGAAAAACCAAACAATTGGGCCTTAAGGGAAAACCAGCCAGAGACATGTGATTCCTCCGCATCACTGGAACACGGCCTTTACAAATAAATCGCCGTGCACAGTGCAACGCCAGCACAGCACATGGCATAGTGGCTGGGGGGGGAGGGAGGTGCAGGCTTGAGGGCCGGAGAGGAGGCCGAGGGGCTCGCTGCCTCCTGCCGCACGTGGTGAGCACACTGGGGCCTTCTGCCCACCCAGCAGTCTAGAAAGTGGGGGCACCTCAGGTGAATCCATCGGCAGGTGGCGCGTGGCGGTGTCGAGCTTGGGCACTCCCCGCCGATTCCAAGACATCTGGGCCAGGAGGACATATCCCCTCGAGTGGAGTCCCCCATAGCCAGCAGTGGCAAGAGCAAGCGAAACACAAACTCTCACACTGTTTTTTATTTTTACCAGGTATGGCCCACTGAGGCTATGTAGATATTTTTAAGAAGCGACCAGGCCACAAGTGATTAGCTCAATCGAAGTGGCTTATCGTCATTGTGGAATTTTAGAGCAGCCAAATACTCTGAACGCACAATGTTGATGCGACATGTGGAGGACCCGGACAAAAATCCACGCGACCACAGGGGGAGAGGACACGCAGACTTCGAATATCCAAGCATGGGGGTTGGGATCAAACCCACGACCTATATACCAGGCGAGATAGATAACATCTCGCCGTAGGGGTGCCCCAAGCTACTGCAGGACTCCGCCTTTAGCTTCACTTACAGACCCGTTTGTTGGCCCATCGCTCCATCGTGAGCGGTGCTCAATTCAACATTACATACCAGCCCAGTGGTGATCATTCCACATTCCTATGGTGCCAACTTGCTGTGCTTTCGCCACCCGGCGCTCCGCTGGGCATGCGGGTTACATGACCCAGTCAACGCAGCCTTGCCTGCCGGAGGAGCTCACCGATGGGACTTTGTCCAGATCTTGCAAGGATATGTGAGCTCCTCACACAATCCAGCCTGGTTAAACCCAGGATTGATGGTAGGCAAGCCAGCCTAAATGTTTCTAACCAGGGAAGATGTTCCATTAGGGGGGGTCCACGTTTCGCAAGCATAGAGAAGGGAGGGAATGACTGTGGCCGAGAAGACCTGAAGCTTCGTGCGGAGCGACAGACCAGGTAGCTTCCACACAGCGTTATGCAACCGATGAAAAGATAATGCCGCTCAACTGATTCGGAGTGAGACCTCTGCTGTCAAACCGGAGCCGGTCATGAGCACACTGCCCAGGTATGGGAAACTCTCCACACTCTCCACCATTGCCCTACCAGTTGGGAGTTGTGGGGGTGGAGTGTTTAATGGTACAAAATACCCAGGCAGGTGCTTAGTTTTGGTGGGGCTGATGGTAAGTCCCCACCTCTTAGTGGCAAGCTCCAGGTTCAGCAGCGCCTCCAACTCCTCCTTTGAGTGAGCAGCAATTACCAGATTATCGGCATACATAACATGGTTGAGCAATAGGGAGCCATCCATTGACCACACCTGGGCATCAATCAACCTCCCATTGTATCTGTACCAGATGGAAATTCCTCCGGTATAGCTATTGAATGCTTCGTGAACTACGTGGTCGAAATAGATGTTAAATAATGTGGGAGCCAGAGGACATCCCTGTCGCACCCCAAAGTGAACAAGGAATGGCTCCGACTCCCGGCCACGTCGTTTTAGCCGGGCCCGCTCACCATCAGGAAGGTCCTTAATGATCAGGAGCAGCGGGTCAGGAACTCCGAAAGCACGAAGAGCAACCCAGAGCCCAGGCCTACTGATGGTATTATAGGCCTTGACCAGGTCAATAAAGCAGAGATGTAGGTCTTTTTGGAAATCCCTACACCTCTATTGTAGCAGACAGTGCAGGACCGCCTTTCCCTAAAACCACATTGGGGCTCTGCAAGCCTCTCCTCAGTGTGCCTGGCAAGGAGATTCTAGATTTGAAGCTTTCGTGACTGCAAGGATTCATACTCTTAGGTTTTTTCGGTAAAGTCACGTAGGTAAAAAATAAAAAAAGAATAGAAATAAAATAATAAATCACGACGTTTCGGAGGCAACACAAGTCTCCGTCATCAGGTGGGATCGTCACAGCTAGATGTACTTCTCAAGTGAGGCAAAATTCCAAGAGTCAAGCTCTTAAATACAAGTTTATGGGGGGAGGGAAGGGGGAGGGGGTTATCTGAATGTGGAAGCCAATGAGTGGAACGTGTTGGGGGGGTGGGCAGGGCTAAAAGAGAACATTAAGTGCAACTTGTTGATGTTTTACCCGATATTGGTTGACAATCCAAATACAAAAAAGGAGAGGAGAGTGCTGTTAAACGCTGGGGGTGTCAACACTCCGTAAAGTAAAATAGTACCTGTCAAATAAGATGGTCCAAATATGTGTAGGACCACATCAATTCCAGACACCCATCCATCAGATTCACCATGGAAGTGGAGAAAGATGGCAAACTACCATTCTTAGATATTCTGTTTGAGAGGAGACCTGATGGATACTTGGGACATTCTGTTTACAGGAAAGCCACCCACACAGATTCCTACTTGAAACCTGATTCCCACCACCACCCGTCTCAAAAGAATTATCTCATCAAAACACTATACCACAGAGCTCATGGCATTTCTGACCAACACCACCTGGCCAGTGAATTAAGACATGTACATCGGGCCCTCAGGATGAACGAATACTCTGACCACACCATCCGCCAAGCTGTTTCTCCCACCATACAGAAACAGCCACTTGAAACTCCGATCAAAACTATCACATTGCCATACATAGCAGGCGTGACCAAAAAGATCTCAAAAATTCTAAACAAACATAAGATCCAAGTCCGATTAAGTACAGTACATAAAATCCGTGATCTAATTCCATCTGTGAAGGATGTCATTCCTGGCTTGCAATACCCTGGAGTCTATAAACTGAGTTGCAGCTGTGGTGATTGTTACATTGGGGAAACGAATCGTCATATCTCTGATCGTGTCCGCGAGCACAAGTCAGATCTGAAACACGGCAAAATTGAGTCTTCCGCCGTTGCCGATCATTGTTACAACGCTGTGGGTTCCCATGAGATTGTCTTTTCCGAGACCAAGGTGCTCTGCAAACCTTCTGGCTACCATCAAAGGTTTGTACACGAAGCTATCCAGATATACAAACACAGACATAACTTCAACCGTGATGATGGGTACAAACTGAGTAATAATTGGAAAGATGTTATTAACCATGCAAAAAAGATTTAACTGCACATGTTTGGACCATCTTTTTTGACAGGTACTATTCTACTTTACCGGGTGTTGACATCCCCAGCGTTTAACAGCACTCTCCTCTCATTTTTTTTGTATTTGGATTGTCAACCAACAACTCTCCTCTCCTTTTTTGTATTTGGATTGTCAACCAACAACTCTCCTCTCCTTTTTTGTATTTGGATTGTCAACCAACATCGGGTAAAACATCAACAAGTTGCACTTAATGTTCTCTTTTAGCCCCGCCCACCCCCCCCCAACACGTTCCACTCATTGGCTTCCACATTCAGATAACCCCCTCCCCCTTCCCTCCTCCTTAAACTTGTATTTAAGAGCTTGACTCTTGGAATTTTGCCTCACTTGAGACAGTAAATCTAGCTGTGACGGTCCCACCTGATGACGGAGACTTGTGTTGCCTCCGAAACGTCGTGATTTATTATTTTATTTCTATTCTTTTTTATTTTTGACCTACGTGACTTTACCGAAAAAACCTAAGAGTATGGCAAGGAGATGTTGAATAACACTGGTCAACACACTTTATCTGGCATAAGGTATTCCAACGGTTTTAAGGTCATTTTGGGGTGCTGATTCCAAATCTGGCATCAGTTTTTGTCTATCACATCAGGTTTTTGAGATATCAAATATTGCATTTTGAATAAAAACAGCAAATGTATGCTCATATACGAATAGCTAAACAGACATCCATACAAGAATAAGATAAGATACAATATACAATAATGAAACAAACATTTAATGAGCCGTAGCACAACGTTGTGAGAGTGACTGCATATCAATGTGAGTGAATGCACATTATCATGTAAGAATCGAATTGTGAAGATAAGAAAAATATGTACTAAAAGGTCATTCACAATAGTGATGTTACATCTGCATAAACGACCTCTTCTTTGACGATCTCCGATGTACAGCTTGTGGAATGTCTCTCATCAAGGACCAGCAGTAATCTGCCATCATGTATGAGTCCCATCGGCCTTGGTAACGTTCTTCCATAACTTTAATGTCTTGATGAAAGCGTTCACCTTGCTCTTCGCTCACGTGACCCATGTTCTCTGGAAACTGGGCCAAGTGACTATGTAAGTAGTGAACCTTGATGCTCATTCTACATCCAAGTGCTTGGAAACTCAAGAGCAGCTCCTCCACAATCTCTCGATAGTTGTCCGCTTTCCTGTTCCCAAGGAAATTCCGCACCACATCAGAGAATGCATTCCAAACTCTAGCCTCTGCCGCAGTCATTGTTGTAACAAAGTGTGGATCCCTGATGAGTGTTCTTATTTGAGGGCCATCAAATATTCCTGCCTTTTTCTTCTCGGCACTGAGACTTGAAAAGGTTGAACATATATAGCTGAAGCAGTCTCCAGTGTGATCAAGAGCTTTAACAAATTGCTTCATTAACCCAAGTTTTATGTGCAGTGGGGGAAATACAATTTTATTCCTATCAACCAGAGGCTCATTCTTGATGTTTTTGTCACCAGGCGTCAAACTGATTCTTGGTGGCCAGTTCTTTTTAACCCAGTGTTGTAATGTAGCCCTACTGTCCCAGTAGCACAGGAAACAAGGGTATTTGGTGTGACCTCCTTGCTGACCCAGCAGAAAATTAACCATTTCAAATCAACACAAATTAGCCATCCATGAACATGGTATTCCAATCTATCCAGAACAATCTTGATGTTGGCATACTCTTCATTCATTTTTACAGTGTCCTATTGGGATTGAACCATATATATTTCTGTTGTGAAGTAACACACATTTCAAATTCCTTTTACTACTGTAAATAAAAAGTCTCCATTCACTTGAATCATATGCGGGCAGTCCCATATTGAGAAGAAGCCCTTCAACATCATTACAATAAACAAGTTGACCATTTTAATGGAAGTACTTTCACAGTACTGCTTCTCTGTTATGATAAACGGAGACACTAGTGCCAGGTCTGAGTAGTCCTTTCTCTTGCAGCCTGGAAGCCAACAATTCAGCAGACTGCTTTGGCAAATACAAATCTCTTACAAGATCATTCAATTCAGGCTGACTAAACAGAGAAATGTTATCACAATCTGCATCAGATGGCGTATATTTGATCTGAGCATCATCATCATATGTAGAAGCAGGTAAACTGAGGGATTCAACATCAATCTCTGATAGCTCAGTAAATACAGGCACAGGTATTTCCTCACAGTGCTCAACTGGTCGTCTGGCAGATGGGATATCTGGGTATTGTAAGTGTTGTTTGTTTTTCTTATTGAAACCTTTTACATTGACAAGGCAGAAGTAGCAGTTATCCAAATGGTTTGTAGGTTCTCTCCAAACCATTGGCACACCAAACTTCAGCTTAGCATTCTTTCCTTTAGACCATGATCGCAAAGTTTCAACACAGGTTTTACACACTTTGTGAGGAGCCCAATTTTTGTCTTGGTTTCCAAGTCGTACTTTAAAGTAGGCAAGATAAACCTTCTTGACAAAGGTATTGATGTTGCGCCTTTGATCCTGCAAAGTGAAGCTGCCACAGATGTAGCAGAAGATATCTGGGTCATTACTGCATTTCCTTCTTTATGATGTCGTAGCCATTGTTAGATCATGCCCTGCAGAAGAAAAATATGAAATAAATGTGGATATCTACATACAATGATATTATAAACACACTATCCTAAAAATACAGCACCATATTTTAACACTAAAGCAGTCACTGACTCGCAACAACTTGCAATCATAAGTGACAGAGTTAATTTCGGGTAAAATCAATGAAAATGGGGTATGCGGATAGCATAAAAATGAGATGTGATAGAGCAAATCTGAGATCAGATTTGGAATCAGCACCCTGAAATTAGTCTAAAACAGCTGCAAAAGTCCAGGCCAGAATTTTTTTGTTGACCAGTGTAATCCTTGCCAGGATCTTTCCCGGCACACTGAGGAGTGAGATGCCCCTGTAGTTGTTACAGTCTGTGCGGTCACCCTTCTTAAAGAGGGCGACCATCAGGGCATCCTTCCAATCCTGCGGAACCCGTCCAGTGGTCCAGAATGTTGTTATGATGTCATGTAGGGCAGTCTGTGCACAAACTACGGCACAATGGGCTGTAGGATGTCCCTCAAAGTCAATATCCTTGATGCTCATCTTGACAAATTCAAGGAGAACATGGGAGCGTACTCGGAGGAGCAAGGCGAGCACTTCCACTAGGATATACTGGACTTTGATCGCCGCTACCAAGGACAGTATAACGAGAACATGATGGGAGACTACATTTGGGGGCTGATTCGTGAACGTGATTTACAGTATAATCGTAAATCTAGAAAAACTATTCACTTATAAATATTTTGTAGTCCTTTTTGTATTACTTTAGTATAAATACATGTTAATTTTGATTTATATGTTGTTTTTTCTGACTTTATGTGAACGAAAAGACACAAATTCGCCCCTTTTCTCATTGACAATAGGTCAATTTCTAAATATCACTGTCCTGGTCACAAAAGCAAAGTTTGTGGGGATTAATAGCCATTTTCTATACTTTTTAGGCATAACTAATTAGGAAATAACACTTACTACCCAGGAACAAAAATTGTGTTACGTAGCGCCTCGAGTGATCAAATATTTTTAGGGAGTTGGGGAGAAAGTGGAGCCAGGAATATTTTCGCCCGGAACCTTTTAACCACGCGGCCTACGCGTTTCCCCCCGGCCCCCGCCTCGCGCCTTGTTTACGTTTGGATTTCCCAGCGCGCTCGAGTGGAAGGGGCGGGGGAATGGGGGGAATTGAGGGTGGGGGGGAATTGGGGGGGTGGGGAAAATGGGGGGTGGGGGGAATTGGGGGGTGGGGGGGAAATGGGGGGTGGGGGGAATTGGGGGGTGGGGGGGAATTGGGGGGTGGGAAGGAATTGGGGGGGGGTGGGGACATTCGCGATCGCCGTGGTAGGGTGAGGTGGGAGGGGCCACGGGGGGGGCATGGGGATGAAATGGGGGGGGGGACATTTGTGATCGCTGTCGGAGGGGAAGGGGGGTACGGTGGGGGGGGTTGAGTACCGGTGGGGGGGGTACGGTGGAGGGGGGGGGGTACGGTGGGGGGTGGAGTACCGGGGGGGGTACGGTGGGGGGGGGTGGAGTACCGGGGGGTGGAGTACCGGGGGGGGGGTACGGTGGGGGGGGGGTACGGTGGGGGGGGGGGGGTACGGTGGGGGGGGGGTACGGTGGGGGGGGGGTACGGTGGGGGGGGGGTACGGTGGGGGGGGGGGGTACGGTGGGGGGGGGGTACGGTGGGGGGGGGGTACGGTGGGGGGGGGGGTACGGTGGGGGGGGGTACGGTGGGGGGGGGGGTACGGTGGGGGGGGGGGTACGGTGGGGGGGGGTACGGTGGGGGGGGGGGAATGCGCGCGATTGGTCCCCGCCGCGTGCTTCGCACCGCTCTCAGCCAATGGGAGGCGAGGAGGCTCCATCCACGCGCGGGGTCAGAGGAGACAGAGGAGTACGCGGCGGCTGTGGTGGTGTTGGTGGTGGACGAGGTGTTGGTGGTGTTGGTGGTGGACGAGGTGGACGAGGTGGACGAGGTCACCCCGGGCCGCTCGTGCCGCGCGTGCATTTCACGGCGACGTCGACGACGTCTCGCGCCTCGCGCTGCGGGTGGCTGCGAATCGTCGGCGCGGTCGAAGGTGCGAGACGCGCGAGGAGGCGAGGCCCCTAACGGGCTCACAATGGCCGTGTCGTGGGGGCAGAACGTCGAGGCGAACGGCCCCGTGTCTCGCTCTGTCTGTCTCCGTGTCTCTCTCCCTGTCTCCGTGTCTCTCTGTTTCCGTGTCTCTCTGTCTCCCTGTCTCCGTGTCTCTCTGTCTCTGTTTCTCTGTCTCTCTGTCTCCGTGTCTCTGTCTCTCTGTCTCCCTGTCTCCGTGTCTCTCTGTCTCTGTTTCTCTGTCTCCGTGTCTCTCTGTCTCCGTGTCTCTCTGTCTCCGTGTCTCTCTGTCTCCGTGTCTCTCTGTGTCTCTCTGTCTCCGTCTCTCATGTGAGCGTGAGGCTCACGCTGGCCGTGTCAGCAATACCGAGGAGCGCCCCGTGGAGGTCATTCAAGTGTTTGCTGTTCGTTGTCAGTCCACGGTTTCGCAATGGCCGAGTCGTGGACCTTGACCAGGAGCCCCGCAGAGCCCCGCGGCCCTCCTCGAGGTCCACAGCGGCGGCGGCGGCGTCACAGCCCGGGTCCAAGCCCCCCCCCCCGGGTCCAAGGCCCCCCACCCCGGGTCCAAGCCCTGCCCCCCCCCGGGTCCAAGCCCTGCCCCCCCCTCCAGGGGTCTTTGATGTGCTCCTCTTCATCATCGGCCCTGTCACAGACACTTGTTGCGTTGAAACACGGCTTTAAAGGACTTGCGACTCGTCGTTTACATTAATTTAGATTACAAAAACAAATGTAAAGGTCGTTTCTTCTTAAGATGTGCCCTTTGCAAACCAGCCACAGGTTATCGTTGTCAGCCCGGGCAGCCAATGAACGCACAAACGCCCACGGTGTTTTGGATGATAACTCGGCAGGTCCCTGTGACTGGCACGGCTTGGGAGAAGGCTTCGTCCAGCAATGCATTGGCAAAGGGCTGTTCATTAATAGGTTTTATTTGATTGTCATGCCACGCAACTTTACGGTCGCGTAACTGTTCTCTACCTACTGGGGGATAATGGTACATTGAAGGCACCGATGTTATTATTGGAAGGGTCGCAACGCAGGTTAATTAGATACAAGAAAAGAATGTCCTCTTCCCGCAATCCTCATTGTTACAACGCAGTTGCTCAGTTCTAATGGAGGTATGGGGTTGCAAAAGTGTTTGTTGACGTGCCATGAAACAGTGTCTTGCAACTAGTCCTGCCATTTGCTGCTAATGATGAAACATTGCTTCGCTGCAAATTAAAAACATTGCAAACCTGCACTTTGTAGGTCGCTAAGCACAAATCAGCCCGACAGTGGAATAGTTGAAGTTGTTCTTGATGAAGTGTGATGGAAGGCTGTGCGGTCCAGTTACAGCGATGATTGTGATGGTGACATTGGTGATGTTGATGGTGTTCAAGGTTGTCGTCATGATGGTTATCGTGCTAATGTTGATACCTGCATTCTGCACCAGGCGAGCGAGCTGAAGCCGCGCTGGCAGGCGATGCTGCAGGCATGATCACCAAGGTCTACTTCCCGGGCTGCTGCCTGCTGGCGGAGAGCGGGCTGCTGCTGGGCTGCCGAGACCCCGCGTCGGGCTCCGTGCTGGTGCTCGCCGTGTTGCACTTCCCGTTCGTGCCGGCGCGCGTGCGTGCGTACCTGGAGGGGCTGCGCGTCTCCTCGGGGAAGGACCTGCGCGTCCTCGGCTCCTGGGTCAACGGGGCGCTCGGTGCCGCCGCCACCACCGCCGCTGCCGCCGCCACCGCCGGTGCCGCCACCAGGGACAGGAGCGAGGCCACGGCGTGAGTGGCGACGCGTCCGTGTTCACGTCCCGCACCGCCTATTAGCATGGTTGGCTACGTACGGTGCGAAAGAAGTTCAACATGTCGCGTGCACCAGCCCTGGGACACCTTAGGAGAACAATGTGCTTCAGGATTAAAGAAGAAAGTGCACTGCGTCGAGATGTGTGTATGAGTAAAATTTATAGTAGACTGGATTATCCGCGCTAATTATGGGGAGGATGGCTTAGGATAAGTAAAAATTGCGGATAATCCAATAATATACATTTTCCACGGATCACTATGCCAAAAACCACTAATATAGATTAGATATAAATGATATTTAAGTGAATACAATTGAGTTCATGAAGAAAACTACAATTTCTCGTAAAGAATGTATTGGTCTTGTTTTATTATAAAAGTCCATACAAAAACACACACTCAAACAGGTTTATAAAAAGTCCTAATTTAAAGTTAAAACAACACACTTCCGTTTCTCTGCCATTGTAAATTAAAATGAAGCACAACTGATGATTTCTATTGTTCCTCTTTCGATTTAGAAGGAACACTAACCGTCGACCGATCGATGCGCATGCAGCGATAACACTTTCCTGCTCCCGCACAGAAGACTCGACCCATTAAGTGGATGATTGCAGAGCCACGCCAATCACCATCAATCAAACTCCGCCACCCACTGTTGTAAAGATATGCAGCAACTGTACTGTAGAGGCGATCACGTGGATTTCAGATTAACCGGATCATATATTTATTCGTGACTTGTAATAACATTTCCAAGAATAACAATCTATAACTCTTTTTTGATTATTAATAAGCCCTTAAGGGAAAATCCACAAGTTATTAATTTATGTCAAAATCTCAGGTGCACGGTTAATCCGCAAATAGGATAAAGCGCACGTGGATAATCGAGAGTCTACTGTATTTGACTTTAATAATTACTGGTCTGCAGGATAGTGATGCCAATGGCCAGCAAACTGCACTGTGGACATGGTGACACTGTATTGTGAACATGAATTCGATTCCCCAGCAGGGCTAATATCAGTGGAAAGTGAAAACTGAACCCATCTTGGGTGCCCGTTTTAACAACTGGCACTGACCAATGTGAGTGAAGTATAGTCAAACAACTCGCATGGTCAACACAGCCGTGAGGTCTTAATCCAGCAGTGGATTGACATAGGCCTTTAAAAAAAAATATGACACCTTAGTATGCATTCCCGTGTCACTTTTCCAAGAGAGATAAACTCTCAGTGGGAACGTGATTTCAAATCCCGGTCAAGGGACAACTCTAATCGCCAGCCCTTCACAGTTGATAAAATGAGCATGATATTGTGCCTGGCCAACAGTAGAGGTCCCATGAAGATGCTCAACTTCCACCTGGTATCTTCCGGAGATTAACATTTACCCTAACCCATTTGATGAGGAAGGCGGCACTGACTTTGCAGTGAAAACTGAGATGATCTGTCTTTTGTTCTCATTAGGGATTTCCACCTCTGCTCTAGCGCTTGCCACATGCTCCTTACTGTCTACATTGTTGACCTGATCCCAGTGGATTAGTTGAATGTTCCAATAAGCGAGGGTGTCGGGGGGCCCTGTGCACCATTCTGCAACGTTATTGAGTTCACGGCCAAAGCTGAGAGCGCCATCTTCTGAGACCAGCGGGGATCGTACCCACTAATTGAAAAATTTGGTTTGTCATACTTAGTCCAGAGTACTTGGTAACTTTTAAAACTGTGGATTGTTTTTTTGTTTGGTTATTTCGAAAAACAATTCATTAGTATGTTCATGTGGATATTAATGTGAGTAAATTGGTGTTAATTTGGCTGCATTTTCTAATCCTATAGGAGGGCCAAAGAAGATGGAAACTTCCTAAAAGATCTGCGCGAGGTGTTTGGCCGTGACGTCTGGGTCCACATTTTCAAGCAGACGAGCGAGCAGCTTCCCCGCTCCTGCCAGGTGTTCCGCAAGGCCGGCCCGGTGACGATGGGAGCCTTCGCTCGTTTGGAGCGCGACACGCACCCCTACCCACCCGCCGAGGGTGCCTGGACAGAAGACGGCGACTCCTGCAGCGTCATCTTCATCCGCTACGACCAGCGGAAAGTTTCGCTCGCCAAGTGGCTGGCTGAGGGTTCGGAGGTCGAGGATCCTGAAGAGAGGTCTTGCGCCAATCCCGATCCGGAACAAACCTCCAACGCTTCCCTCGGCAGTTGGGATGCGGAGAGAGTTGAAGTTGTCGGACAGTCGAAGTACAGTGATAAAGTCAACTCGAGGAACCTCACGGCAGAAGGGTTGCACCTGAGACGGCCAGATCCCAAGTCCCCCGGCGCCCGTAAGGACGCGACCGAGGACCTACAGGCAGGCGAGCACGACCCCCATCTTCGTCCAACTCCGTCTGCCGAGCCGACGCTCGAAGACGACGACGACGACGGCAGCAGCGGAGCGAGCGAAGATGCGACGGCTTCGGAGGTGGTGGCAAAGAGCGCCGGGAGGAGGGACGCGGTGGGGCAGCCGGTGTCTGAGCTGGCGTTTGTGTTCGGCGCGGCGTCGGCGTGCCACGAGCTGTACGAGCTGGACGAGTACAACGAGGGCCCCGTGCGCACCAGCCACTGGCAGTCGGGCGGGCGCGAGGGCAGCGTCGTCGTGGAGCTGGTGAAGCACGTGTCGGGCCCCGTGTGCGCCGTACTCACGTACCTGCTCGCCGGCGTCGCCTCTGTGTTTGGGAGCAGGTCTGTGCGCCGCTTAGGCACCCCCCCTCCCGCTTCAGAATCGGAATTGGGATTTTTATTTACATGGCAGGAATCCGATGAGAGCTATAAAGCTCTTTTTTCCAGATGTCCAGTAGGGGCAGGTCAGATTGTTACAGCAACAAAACAATACGCAAACACGATCAGAGTGCAAAGCATAGGAAAGTTAAACGCATCACTGACAACAATATACAAATAAAACTAAAAATATTTTGTATCTTACTGAGCTATTAGCCTCTTTATCAGAAGCGACCTGGCCACAAATGATAGCTCAACAAAATGGCCATTTATAGCAGAAAAACTATCTAAATAATCACCCCTTTGTTAACCCACTCATGGGAGAATTAAACACCTGTTACCTCCACTTGTTATATCGCATAATTAACACTTTAGTGACTTGAAAATCCATTTCAGATATAAGTGGTGTGTTTGTATTATACAGCGTGTTTATCGGAACGTGTGAATGCCCCTATCGGCGAATGTTACAAAATGAGAAGTCAATTTCTCGTCAGACGCTTAGAGTAGCCTTAGCCAATCCGAGAAATGCTACCGCACAGACCACCAAATGACTGATGAACCATGGAGGCCTGCAGGATTGGTGAATCTTGTAGTTATTACTTGACAGTAAAGCAAGTCAATTGTGTTCACCCTTGCATTGGCCCGTGTCCTCGTCACGTTGGTTTACGCGTTTGTATCTTGTGTTCGCAGGATGTTCTGGTTCTGGCCCCTGTCCTGGCTGTGGGAGAAGCTCTCCATGAGTCTGCAGGTGCGGCACCGCCTCGCACACCTGCGGGAGGTCTTCAGCACCGAGAGGGCCGACACTCACGTCTCCTTCATGAGGTGAAGCTCGGGACGGGGTGGAACTCCCGAGCGCAACGTGGCGCCAGCTTCATCGCAGCTCTTCCTCGCGCTGCGGCTCCCGTTGCCGTGCAGCACGGGCGTTTCTCGTTTGCTCTGTTTTGCGTTTGTTGTTCGAATCGCCCCCACATCATCATCATGAGCCATGGTCAATCCACTGTTGGATGAAGGCCTCTCCCAGGCGTCGCCATCTCACCGTCTTGTGATGTAATCAGCCATCCAGTACCCGCAACTGATCTCACTGCTCCATCTCTGCTGCGGTGGATGTATTCTCGGGGCACGTTCCCTCCTTCGGCTGCCACTCCCCACCGGTAGTCTCGACCATCGGCCATCGTCCCTTCTCGCAACGCGCCCTGCTCAAGCCCACTTCTCTAGGAGGCCGTACGGAGTCTCTACCTTTCGTATGTCCACTGATCCATGCATTCCTGCTTCTCAGTGCAATTCTATCCTCGCCTCACTTCATTGAGGTCCTTCATCGATGCCCCATTGCTTGCCATTAGTAGTGTTATATAATAAAATGATCATCTCATATGAATGTCCTATATAATATGCTAACAGATGCCATCGCGAAATCATGTTTTTATGTGGCGCTTAATGGATTATAAATGATCCCTCTCTGAGCCATTGAAATCCTCAAATCTAATACATAATCGAGCGCAGATGTACATTCTCATGATGTTTTGATAGTCGCTAGAAAGCTGAAATTAGCACAAATGTAATCAAATGTATTCCTCTAACTGGACAAATTATGAATGCTTTGTCAACGGTGATCTATTTAACTGGTTAGCCTGTTACAGGTTTATTTATTGTGGCATTGCCCTGCCCTGCGACTCATGATCGGGTGCGCAGTGGGAACCCCGTCGTATGTGACCACCGCATGGACAATCGGAGCCGCAAGTGATCCCGCGCCAGGGACGCGCCCCCTCGTCCTCGGTGAAAAATCGCTGCGATGCGCCGTTGACCTCGTGGGATAAATTGGCCACGTTGTGTACGGGGATGCTTGCCGCCCCAATGCGAACAGAAAAGCCAACGTGCTGTGCTCCCTGCTGATCGACACTGCGCTGGGCCTGTTCATCGTGTCCCTGCTCTACCGGGAAGACCGCATTTCACTCATCGCCGATGCCCTTCTGCCCCTTGCGGAGGTGAGGCTTCCCGTCAGCTGCTCGCGTGACAACGACCCCGTGGGCCGGCCCGGCCCTCACGTGCGTGACACGCATTAAACGTGTTTTATTTTCTTCCGTTGCCGCTGTTGTAAGATCCCTGTTTAAAACGGGGGTGGGGGGGGCTCTTCAATATCTATGTAATATTTAATACTAATTTCGTAGACCTTTCATGATCCATTCCTTACGTGAATGCCTCCCCCTCTATTTATCTGTCATGGGAGTTGTTTTGCCTCACTTCACCACACGGGTGAGTGCAAGTTTGGTAATGTGGGGCAGTAGGGGGGTGGGTGGACACAGAACTGGTTCGTGTGTCACTTGCCACTCGTGTTGGCCGTGACTGGAAATTCAATTCGGGTCACCAGGCTCACAGGGCAGTGCATTAACTGCTGCACTACTGCTCCACCTCAAAACGTTAGCCTTCAATTCAAGGATGATATGTTGCTTATAAATAATATGGCAAATACCTAACACTCCTTTAGGTGTAACATTTGGGATTTGGCCAAAGGAATTAACTGCATGGTAAATGCGTTCTGCTCTGTGCTCTTGCTGAATAAGTTCTCAATGTATTTACCACATTTTAAATTCCTGCTACACCTCAAGGGAAGTATCTAAAACATTAAGAAAACATTGAATTTGTTTTATGTCCTTAAGTGTGCTGTTTTCCTTCGTTTGAGCAGTTTGCCAGTAAATATTAGTTCACAGGAAATGTAAAAAACTTTTAATACAAAAAGGCGGCAACCTTTGCCCAGAATGTTGCGTCGGAGCTACGCAGCCTACTGCAGTGGCTCATGGGAGTTCCTGCTGGCCTCAAGTTGAACAACGCACTCGACCAAACGCTCGGAAGATTCTTCCTCTACCACATCCACCTCTGGCTCAGTGAGTGGCAGCACACACGCAGACTCTGGGCCCCACCACGAGAATGTAGAATTAACATTAATGAATAGAGACGTCGCTGTAAACATTCAGAACAGAAGGCGTTGTGCCGAGTGTGTGCACGCCGGGTGTGAATTGCCCCCTCTCACACTCTTGATTATTCTACGGCATTCCCTCGTCATTCACGAACTCGCAATCCGCGATTTTGGCTATCCGCGAATCGCATCTGGAAATCTACACGACTGCATTGAGAGATAAAGTGACGAGATAAAGTGATGAGAGAGAATGCGATGCGTGAAAGTGGTAATGCGCAAACATAATTTAGTGAATTTATTTTAAAAAATGTATACTTTAATATTTATTTGTATTTACTTAGACCAGAGGACGCCTTTTGGCATCTCACAGCGTTTGAGACGAGGCTCGAAATAAAGCTGTCTCTGGTGTGGACCAATCAGTTTCAAAGACAATGCATCTATTATCAGAGTGTGTTTTTGTTTGCATTCTGACCACAAGTATTGTGGTTAATGCAGACATGATTCATTGTAAAAGGTTTCAGTTTGGTGTTCTAACATCTTAACACCTGTTTGTTGCCAGAAAAAAGAGGAAAACCTATTCTCATATTTTGGTACTGGAGGTCCCATGATGATTTAAAAGCGTATTTATTTAAGGTAATTTATTAAAAAGATAGGTTTGCGTAGGCGAGTATCATTACCCGCAAAATGTGCTATTCACGAGCATCTCCGGAACGTGTCCCTCGCGAATAACGAGCTAATGTACAATTAGGTCAAATTGTCATTGGCTAAAACCTCTGGGTTTCTTCTATGATGCACCTTCCGTGCCGCTCACAGGTGTGGAGCAGCTACCCTGACCCCCTCCCCACCCTCTAAGCCACCCCCGTCACACACAACTTCCACTTCCCATACCTTCCGGCTCTACACACCATACGTTATTAACTTGTAATGCTTGCTGGAGAGTTACAGACAGTCCCATCGGCTTTCTCAGCGGCGTTCAGTGGTTCCTGCTAGACACTCTTGAGCCGCACCCTGCACGGACGTGTCGTTGGGCGGCGCGCGTGTGCGCAGGCTACCTGTCAGTGCTGGCGCCGCTGGTGCGGCCCGTGCTGTGGCACGCTGGGCTCTCTGCCTGCCTGGGCGCCTCCATCCTGCTCTCCGTGGCGTCTGACATTCTCTCGCTGCTCACCTTCCACATCTACTGCTTCTACGTCTACGCCGCCAGGTGTTCTAACCGCACGCGGCCTGCGCGGCTACGTAGCCGCCTCGTCCGACTGACCGTCTTGTCCGTCATCTGCCTGTCCGCCCGTCTGCATGTCTCGCTGTCCCCTGCCTGCTTGTTTACAGTCGGTCAATGCGCTCGGACAAATAGGGGTCTGTTGTATTGATACTTAATGACCCGTACGTATGTGGCCTCGTTCCTCGTATTATTGGCAGTAGTAAGGGAGCACTTGGCACTTTGATGAATGATGTGCCTGTTCACAGGTTTAACAGATTGTGGTTATTGGTAGTGTCACACCGATGCTGTTACTAACGTCATGAGTATGGCGACGAGGTAACGTCACACTCGAGGAGTCTGTACCCACAGATCTTTGCTTTCCAATCACAAGAAATGTTTGAGTTAAACAGATGCTTTTTTATCACCTGTTCTCATACAAAAAAAATAAGTATTGTCCACAACTATTAACACAGTACCAAGGTTAGGAATTGAAGGCGCACGACTAGCTGGGATACATGCTGTGCCCGTAAATTCTCTCAACGTGGCCTCGTTCCATCGGCAGCAAGCAGTATAATCCAACCCGAGATTGGTCTATTTAGACGTCTTCACACTTATGGCTCATTAACCAAAAGTTATTACTCGGTTGGGCAATAAACCGGACATCAAGCAAACGGGGTTCCCCTTCCCTAAAGGCGTGTGTGACCTGACCAGGAGATGGTGGGAAACAGTCTGGTTTGGTGATTTCTCTCTAGAAACACCTATTGGTGGATGGCAGAATTATGTTTTAAGTGACATAATGATACTGTTGATTTATTGGAAGATACTTTGATAATCATTATCTTACCACTACTATTGATATGTTAAATGCTTTGTAAAGCCCCTCTTTTTTAGAGAGTAACTTTTCTGTGCACACGCCCATGGTGCTGAGATGTACGTTGAACTTCTTTTGCACCGTACGTAGCCGTCCGTGCCACAAGGATTTGCGGTCATAATAGTTTGAGGGACATTGTTTTCCGTCGTCTGCATGTGTCGGTCTCCAGGCTTTACAAGCTCATGGTGTACGGCCTCACCTCCCTCTGGAGGCTGTTCCGAGGCAAGAAGTGGAACGTGTTGCGACGCCGCGTCGACTCGTGCTCCTACGACGTCGATCAGGTCGGGCTCGGCCAGGGGACAACGGCCGTCCGTCCGTTTTTACTTCGTGTGCCGCATTCATTGCTTTCCTGTAGAATTACACCAGCCTTGCGGATCCGCACTCCGTTGCCACAATCTGGGGATTATGTTAACCCTTCTGCCATTCGTACATGTACGCCACCAAAACGAAACCGGAAGAAATACTAAAATAAAATAACTTTATTGGTACCGATCCTCCCACAAGGCCATGCGGGAGGGAGTGTGGCACGGTTTGGCGCCAGCTATCATAGAGTGCGGTCGTGTCGCTACGGTTCTCTGCGGTGAGCACAGTACATTGTACAAAACAACGGCGCTGCTACGCCTCTAAATAAAATTAACTCTGAGCCGCTCGCGCGTTCCGAGATTCAGCGGTGAACGGTACCCTACCCTGCAACTTGCAAACATCTCCGAACGTGCAAGGGTTAATTTGTCCCAAGTCGCTGTATTTGGTGTAATCGTCCTGGGTGGGGCTGTGGTGTGGGCAGCTTGCCTGCCGATCAGAAGAATGTGGGTTCACATCCAAGTCTGGGATCAATGTGACCCATACACTAGGGGAGTTAAAATGAGTGCTACTTTGCAGGATTGGTTACTCTATTGAGAATCCTGGCCCCAACCACGTGAATGTAGATTACCAGTAATTTAATATCCCTACGCAAGTGAATTTCAATTGAAAGGTGTTTGTATACTTTTAACCTATGGACATAACAGTAATGTGCCCATATGTCTAGTGTGGGTGCCACGGTGGCGAGATGTTAACTGCCTCGCCTGGTATACAGGAGGTCTTGGGTTCTATCCTGACCCTGACTCCTGTATATTTGGAGTTTGCGGGTCTCTCGCCCCGTGGTTGCATGGATTTTTCTCCGGGTCCTCTGGTTTTTCTCTCCACATTTTGAAATCAACATCACGCATTTTGAGTATTTGGCCGCTATAAATGTCCTCGTGATGATAAGCCACTTCGTTGAGCTATCATTTGTGATAGCTAGGTCACGTCTGAAAAAGAGCTATATGATAAAATAAATTGTTTCGTTTATATTAATAGAGCACATGCCAGAAAGACAGACTTCTTACACTTTTCTGTCCATGCAGCTCTTCCTGGGTACCCTGCTCTTCACAATCCTCCTGTTCCTGCTGCCCACGGTGGCGCTTTATTACCTCGTCTTCTCGCTGGTGAGGCCCCTCTCCCTCTTCGCGTGTGCACCCTTCTGGCCGTGCAGGGCGAGCAGTGAGGGTGTGGCCAGGGCTGGCTGCTGAGTGCCCTCGGGTTCAATTCTCGCCGCTCGATCTGCAGTTGTAATTGTCCACTGCGGCTGGTTTGGGCTTTTCCTGACTCGGACATCTGCCTTTGCTCACCTAGTGCGCTCATGATAACCAAATGGTCACACTCGTGGTCTCATTAATGCATAGTACATTTTTGTAAGGTGTGTACTTTGGAATTTTAATTTATAATACACAGTGAGCGGTGACGAAGTGCTTTGTGCACAGTGCTTTAAACCCATCAACCTGAGCTCGATTCCCAAACGTGGCTAACATCATTTCGAGTCTGTCTGAACTGGTTCTGGGCTCCTCCCACCCCTTCGCTAATATAGACTAACCAGTACGGTGAAGTATGGTCATATAACCCTCGTGACACACGTGGAATGGTGAGGTCTTCATCCAGCAGTAGATTGACAAGGGGCTGTGAATTATTATGATTAACATTAATCTGCGTGTGTTTCCCCGCAACTCAAACGTTTGTGTTTTCTTTCATTCTTTCTGTCACCACTATCGCTATTTTTCTACACCCTTCTTACCCTGCTTGCTCTTTCTCGGTGCCCTTCCGTGCCTTCTCCCCGCCTTCCTCCATCTCAATCCGCCTCCCTCGCGCTCCATCCTTCCTATCCCACCTCTCTTCCTCCGTCTCTTTCCTCCACCCCCGCCCTGTGCACACGTGGCAGCTGCGTCTGGCGGTGGTGTTAGCCCAGGGCGCCCTGCACCAGCTGGTGGAGCTCATCAATTCGGTCCCCACCTTCGCGCTGGGACTCCGAATCTGCCGGGGCTACCGCTTGGCAGGTACGCGTCTCGCTGGTGAACGACCGACAGCGCCTCGTGTGGTTATTTCACGCTAGACAGCGCCAGAGTGTCCTACCGGCGGGGTATACCCCCTTCTCTTGACTACACTCGTGCGTAAAATTGCAGAGTTATTGAACGAGTGACCTGAAGCCTTGTTAGGCCTTGCCCTCTACAACTCGGTCAAGTTTTACCAATACAAACTCGGCCACTATGCTTGTCCATCGGCAATCATCCCTTACTGCAACGTGTCCTGCTCAAGCCCATTTGCTTTTCTTCACAGTTTTAATACCAGTCGCACCAATACTATTCCCAACACAAATGATAATAATATGAACGTGAATAAACTGAAATAGTTATGGCCACAAATCATCACGAATATTAAGTGGGGAGAATCATTACAGTCCTACTTGCGACCACAGTTACTGAGTTGTGATCCTGACCAAAAAAATCTGTGTTGTATGCATGTTGACCTTCTTTCGCACCGTAGGTAGCCAACCGCACTAATCGGAGGTGCGGTGGAAGGACAACAAACTAAACGCAAAAATCGGTTAGAAAGAAATTCGTTTTCAATCTCGATGATTTAAAAGTGCATAGCTCCGAGTGGCTTCATAATATTGGAAGGAAGAGCGTTCCAGACGGGTGCAGAAGCGCATCTGTGTTGACCTTATCCTTGCGTAGCTGCTTACTGATGGCAATGCGTGATTAGGTTTGGAATCGGTGTCCCCAGGTGTGTCCTATGCTATTGGCTTATCGAGTCGTTTTTTTTAATTAGCTTTCATTTCGCTTCATGCATACTTCAAAGAGGTTATACTGGGTCTTTAAATGTAATTTGCCTTTAATAAATTGTACACCAAGATGTTTTACAGATGGACAATACGAGATGTATTGGGTGGCTTAAGCGCTCATAATTCCTCTGTCGCAGCATTGTGGACGGTTAAGCTCAGATCCTGGATTTGAATGCAGGCTTTCACCCATGATGAAACTGCTGTCAAGTGTGGCAAGTTGAGGGCCTTGGCCTGATCAACAATGACTGCACAAGTAAATAGTATGACTGGCGTCACTTCTACAACGTTCAGAATTTATTGCGTTGAATACTCTCATGAACAGGGTGGCGCCCCCTGGTGTGCTTGAGAGAAATTGGGCGACTGGGAGAAATTTCCCTGACATCGTCTTCCGTCGTCATTTAAAGACACAACAACGTTGTTACGCTGCCCTCAAACTAAACTCTTAACTATTTTTTATTTCGCCAGGTAAGGCCCACTGATCTACCTCGCTCCTTTTTAGAAATGACCTGGCTATCACAAATGATAGCTCAACGAAGTGGCTTATGGAGTGAAAATTTATAGCAACCAAATACTATAAACGCATGTTGATTCTAAATGTGGACAGAAAAACCGGTGGATCTGGAGAAAAATCCACGCATCCACGGGGAGAACATGCAAATTCCAAATATATAGGCATCAGGGTCGGGATCAAACTCTACGACCTACTGTATACCAGACAAAGCAGTTAACATCTCGCCTCCGTGGCGCCCACACTAGAGATCTGCATGGAAATCTCTTCATTTTGTAACACGACAGGGCTAGCACAGTTGGGAGTATATGGGAATAAACAGTCATTGGGAGAAATAGCTAAACAGCTCTATTAGTGAAATTAACAGTGTGATGTATCTGTGTGCATATTGCATACACAAGTTATAGCAATCGTATTGAATGTTGTGAAAAGTGGCCGTGTCTCTCAATGGGGTGATGTCCGATGGTCAAGACTAATGACAGAGTGGCAGCCGAAGGAGTGAGCACACGCGTGTAGATGGAGCGATGACACCAGCTCACGTGCAGGAGCTATATGGATTGTCGCATCTTAGGACCGTACGTAGCCAACCGTGCGTAGCCAACCGTGCTAATCGGAGGTGTGTCGCGATGGTCTTAATCGAGCAGTGAATGGATAATGAGTGATGATATGAACAGGATACGAGGCCTATAACGATTCAGCCATCTTGCAATTTGATGATTTGTCACGATTTAGGGTTGTGAATTGATTCAATAAACTTTTATATGTTTTTAAATTGGTGGTTAATGTAGCGCCTCTAGTGCCAGCAGGAGTCACATGGACCCATTATAACATTATCACAGGCATGAATAGATGCACACATATCGTGAGCGTGAGAATGCATTTTGTTCACTGAATCAATGCATTATGGCACCAATGCAGAATGCATGTGCGCATTACCACGGCGCAGTCGACTGTGGCAAGGAAACACAAAATATGCCCTGTGGCCAGAAGAGGCCAGAAGAGTTTAAAAACAGCCGGGAGATGTGCGCTGCCTGGACAAGTAGCCTGCATCTCCGAGCCGAGCTCTGGATTGAGCAAGATAATGCACCGACTCTGTTGAATCCGTCGCATGCTTCAGAACTGAGCGATTGACCATTGAAATAATTTAAAAGTAAGACTTGGGGTGGTGAAGCATTTTAATTGCCATTCCTTTTCATGCAATGATTGCCACCTTATGCAAAAGCAGGCTGGAGTAGTTATTGGCTAGAGCAGACAGGCTGAGCAATAAAATATATTAACCAAATACTTTTGGCTTTCACCAGACGGTATCACGATGGAGGTTCTGGAACAGAACTCTAGCAGGATTCTGCATCTGGACATGCAGGTAAACTGGGTCACGCGTCTTTTCTTTCATGGTTATGTCATGTGAATATGTGTCTTCCAAAATGTTTACACATTTTTTGCACGCTTTGGTTACACCCCTATGAAGCACAGATCAAATCCCTTTCGGTTAGGAAAGCAACGATCCCTTCCGTACTTTACAAAAAGTCCCGGCCATGTTTTTGGCAACACTGAATGGTTGTTGTGTTTTTTTTCCTCCTCTATGTGGTAAATGACTCTTAACCACACCTCAAAGTGGGCACTCTGAAACACAGGGTTGGAATTCATCTCGTCTCTGCAGTGTGTGCGTAAGCACCACACACCCACCCCACTAAGCCTGTACAGTGCGGGAGGTGGGGGGTGACTCCATCTTTAAATTGAGGTTAATTCTTATGTTCTTTAGATTATTGCAGATCGTAGTAGTGGCTGTCTGGTTCATTTTGTTGATTTCTCTAACTGCACTGGATTAGCTCAGTGGGTGGGTATTTAATACACAACACCCCTGTCTGGAGGCTATGATAATCAAAAGAACATAAGGGCATAATTATCACTTTTCTGAAGTAGAATTTCAAGTTTTGTTTGCGACCCAGCGGTGCAGCATTTGCCAAAGCGAGTAACCACTCTTGAACCTCGAACTCTGTTGCACATTTTTCCAACTGAAAACACTCAAGTCACGTTTTGAAAACTGATCATCTCCAAAATAACTGCTGAAATGTTCAGCTTGATCTATTTTACTTAATTTTTCACAGCGTAGCTTCGCGTCTTGTTGCCGGGCTTTTGCCGCGTGTTTTGTTTTGGCCTGCTGTTCGGTGTTTCCCTCCGCACGCCGGGAGATTGCTCAGCGACCGAAGTGTGTGCTTTGAGGGTCCAAGTACGATGGTTGGGGTTCACCCACCCCTCGTTATTCCTGCTCCGTCAGTGTTGGTTGCAGTATCACCCCCATGCGTTCTTGTTTAGACCGAACACCGATCCCCGCACCGCTCATTTAAACACCGCACCTTTTTGTGTGCTCGCAGATCCAGCCAGTGTCACTGATGAGTGTCCTGCGGCGGTACCGCCTGCCGACGTACAGCAGCTCGGCGCAGCACTCGTGGCTGTCACTGCTTGGCAAGCTGTGCGCCGGCGACCTAATCTACCCGTGGCGGCACAAGGACGAGAAAGTGGAGTAGACGCCCCAGAGGTCACGTGCACTCGAGCGTGCACGGAGGGGCACCCGCCCGTCTCTCGGAGGCAGTTTACTCTGTGGTGGCGTCGGTGGCAGATGCGTGGGGCCCATGATGACGCAGAATGGATCTCTGTGGTCCTAGTTCTCATACAGTGCAGCAAGCAGTCCACATTTTTTTAATTCCTAAAACAACAAGTGGGCATAGTGTGTACATATACAGCCCCTTTTGTCTGTCCACTAGATGATCGCCTCCCTACGCCACGCAAGTAATGGAGGTAATTTGACCATACTTCACCTCGCTCGTCAGTTCCAGTGTGCGAAGGCAGGGAGCTTAGAAATGCAGTTCAACAATGTATTTTGACGCACTGCCCTCTGCTGCCCAGTGCCTGAACACACCCGTGTGTTGGCTCAAAGAAGCTGAGCTTCTTTGAGCTGATGAGATGGCATGCGTTCCAGGTGATTTGGTTATATGCCAACACAGTATGCTTACTACATTGTTACGTGGAGATCGTCAGGAAATGGATCAATTTGGACTGGTGGAATGAGAACGAGTGTCTGAGAGCCCCGTAATAATTTATAAAAAGCCTCCACCGGCAGCGTCGACGTTTTTCTTTTCTAACGTGTGTCGTTGTCTTAAGTCTCCCCTGTGCATTTATTGAGTTTGGATGAGGCTACCTGCCTCGCTGTCCGTGTGCCTGTGCTCCCCTCTTACTCTCCGCGTTCTCCCCGTACCCCCCACGTGCTCCGGTCTCGTGGTTTGTCGTTGCCATGAAGGATACTTCCTTGTGAGCCCATTGACTCCCTAGACGCCGTGCTGGTTCAAAAACAAAACTAAAATATCCACAATTCCCTAATACTCAGGTCTTAGTTGCAAGAGAGATCTCTCTCAGTGGGCTCACACGTGGATTGAAGAACACACGGGCGGCGGTCACCGTTATTCCACCCATGCGCTCCCCCCCCCCCTCCTGTTTATTCATTCCTCGATGATGTGTGCCCTACTTTTGCCGCCCCCCCCCACCACCGCCGCCGGAACCTTGTTTAAATGGTCGTTCCCCGTGTCACTCTTGTGATTTATGAAACCCAACGTGTCTTCGCCGTAAAATTAGATAATGCCCTTATGGGCATCTTTTTTTTTACGCGGGGGTTGGGGGGGGGTAGCCGGTGGGCCCTTGGGACACGACCCAGTAAACCCGGCACCCTCCCCTCCCCACCCTCCCCACCATCCCCACCCCTATCGGTAGTTGCTTTGCGGAACCGCGTTTCGCTTTAGAAAACGAGAAGCGAGATGGCGCACACACACACACCACCCCCACCCGATCAAAATTATTCTACATGCCTCGTGCATATGAATACATACTGTACACCGTTGTAAAGTATGGGCTATCCTGTATATGTGCTGATTTTTCGTCTGCTTTTTGGGACCATTTTGTAAAAGTGACGTTTTGAGGTCATGGGAGAGATGATGATGGCACGTTTATGACCATAACTGTTGTGCTCGTCTTAATAAACAGATCGATGTAACTGTTAATAAAAAAAATGTGTTTTTAAGGCCAGTTTTGTTTTGTTGTGGAGTACATATTTGTAAAAAAAACTTTTAAAAAATCTGCGCTCTAAATGAACAATCTTAGGTGATTTAAATGATCTCAAGTTTGTATGACTTGGCATGAAAATTTTAAGCAGTATTTTATTAAATTGATTTTTTTGTCGACAGCATCGTCCTAATGTTGTATTTTACAAAAAAATAAACGAGTGGCAACGTCTTCCTCTTCTTCGTGTTTGTGTGTGCGCGCAGCGATGTCTCGTTTGAAAATCGTAAGAATCCTAAAAATCCTGCTTAGCGCAGGAACAGTGTCGTGTTTGTGGTTTCGGCAACCACGTGATAACAACCGCCGAGAAATCCTTCAACCACGAACTGGATTTAGCCAAACTGGCCCTGGTTTCTGTCTGGCACCACATTTCAGAGAGAGATTTTAAAAAAACATTCCCTACTGTAATTTG
This sequence comes from Lampetra fluviatilis, assembly GCF_964198595.1. NCBI lineage: Eukaryota > Metazoa > Chordata > Hyperoartia > Petromyzontiformes > Petromyzontidae > Lampetra > Lampetra fluviatilis. The sequence goes on from NC_136309.1 coordinate 11,419,912, forward strand.
TAAATGCTTTCGGATTCTCTTGGCGTATTCTTATATGTAATCTTATATTTGAACACACGTGATGATGATGATGGGGGGGGGGGTATTTTCTCACCCGAGGTATTTTGTCATTGGCCCTGTTCTACCAACCGGGCAACTTAAATTTGCACTCATTACATCAGTGAACGTTTGTCAGTGGCCGTGAGTTAAACGGCGGCCCTTCATTACGCCGTGTTTAGACAAAACCAATCCAGTCGAAAATGACAGCCATTAGGAAGGCGTTCACGCGTGCATTTAGCTTAAATTTGTTCAATGTCTCCGCAGAGAGACATATCACAGTTAATCCACGTGAATTGATTAAAATGCTATGCGTTGTAAATGTCCAATTACTGACTTTGAACACGTTTGTACTGATTGTACACTTGGACACCATTCTCATTTAAACGTGAAATAAAGTCTCACGTAGTTCAGAGTGGGGGGGGGGGGTTGTTCGGCCATACTTCACCACGCTGGTCGGTTCAGATGGATTGACGGGGGGATAAACTAAATAAAAATATGTCATTTATAAATGTAACATTTTTATGTATTATAGATCTTATTTGAGCAGGATTTTTTTCCTATAATACAGGTTTTCGTTTAAATCGAAGTCTCTTGCTGTTCTACGCCAATGTCTAAGGGAATGTTATTTAAGACCCCGAATGTCTCTGTCACCGCTCAAAGGGGGAGGTAGCCCCCCAAATGTGACCGCCCCCCCCCCAAGACAAAGATCCCCCATATAGCCTGAACAGACTTTTGGGGCAAGTGCTGTTAGCGAGCACCGATGCAGGCCGGCCACGGCACACAAGGGGGTGAGTAGCCACCACCACGCCCGGCCGCCTTTGTCTCCCTTAGTGGCGATGCTGACACCACACCAGGTACTCACCGAGTCGACCTCGGGGGAGGCCCTGGACCGGTTCAGTATGAATCGTCGCCGGTGTCGACCGACAGTGGGAATCGAACTGGGCTCGCCAGGTCCGTAGTCGTGCAGCGTGTTACCCCCCCCCCCCCCCCACAGTGAGACACAACCCCCCCCCCCACAGTGAGACACAACCCCCCCCCCCCCACAGTGAGACACAACCCCCCCCCCACAGTGAGACACAACCCCCCCCACCCCACAGTGAGACACAACCCCCCCCCCCCCACAGTGAGACACAACCCCCCCCCCCCCACAGTGAGACACAACCCCCCCCCACAGTGAGACACAACCCCCCCCCCCCACAGTGAGACACAACCCCCCCCACCCCACAGTGAGACACAACCCCCCCCCCCCCACAGTGAGACACAACCCCCCCCCACAGTGAGACACAACCCCCCCCCCCCCCCCACAGTGAGACACAACCCCCCCCCCCCCACAGTGAGACACAACCCCCCCCCCACAGTGAGACACAACCCCCCCACCCCACAGTGAGACACAACCCCCCCCCCCACAGTGAGACACAACCCCCCCCCCCACAGTGAGACACAACCCCCCCCCCCACAGTGAGACACAAACCCCCCCCCCACAGTGAGACACAACCCCCCCCCCCCACAGTGAGACACAACCCCCCCCCCCCACAGTGAGACACAACCCCCCCCCCCCACAGTGAGACACAACCCCCCCCCCACAGTGAGACACAACCCCCCCCCCCCACAGTGAGACACAACCCCCCCCCCCCACAGTGAGACACAAACCCCCCCCCCACAGTGAGACACAACCCCCCCCCACAGTGAGACACAACCCCCCCCCCACAGTGAGACACAAACCCCCCCCCCACAGTGAGACACAACCCCCCCCCCCCCACAGTGAGACACAAACCCCCCCCACAGTGAGACACAAACCCCCCCCCACAGTGAGACACAAACCCCCCCCCACAGTGAGACACAACCCCCCCCCCCACAGTGAGACACAACCCCCCCCCTCCACAGTGAGACACAAACCCCCCCCCACAGTGAGACACAAACCCCCCCCCCCCACAGTGAGACACAAACCCCCCCCTCCACAGTGAGACACAAACCCCCCCCCCACAGTGAGACACAAACCCCCCCCCCCCACAGTGAGACACAAACCCCCCCCCAACAGTGAGACACAACCCCCCCCCACAGTGAGACACAAACCCCCCCCCACAGTGAGACACAAACCCCCCCCCCACAGTGAGACACAAACCCCCCCCCACAGTGAGACACAAACCCCCCCCACAGTGAGACACAACCCCCCCCCACAGTGAGACACAAGCCCCCCCCCCCACAGTGAGACACAACCCCCCCCCCCACAGTGAGACACAACCCCCCCCCCACAGTGAGACACAAACCCCCCCCCCACAGAGACACAACCCCCCCCCACAGTGAGACACAACCCCCCCCCCACAGTGAGACACAACCCCCCCCCCACAGTGAGACACAACCCCCCCCCACAGTGAGACACAAGCCCCCCCCCCCACAGTGAGACACAACCCCCCCCCCCCCACAGTGAGACACAAACCCCCCCACAGTGAGACACAAACCCCCCCCTCCACAGTGAGACACAACCCCCCCCCCCCACAGTGAGACACAACCCCCCCCCCACAGTGAGACACAACCACCCCCCCCACAGTGAGACACAACCCCCCCACCCCACAGTGAGACACAAAACCCCCCCCACAGTGAGACACAAACCCCCCCCCACAGTGAGACACAACCCCCCCCCACAGTGAGACACAAACCCCCCCCCCCACAGTGAGACACAAACCCCCCCCCCCACAGTGGGACACAAACCCCCCCCACAGTGAGACACAAACCCCCCCCACAGTGAGACACAACCCCCCCACCCCACAGTGAGACACAAAACCCCCCCCACAGTGAGACACAAACCCCCCCCACAGTGAGACACAACCCCCCCCCCCACAGTGAGACACAAACCCCCCCCACAGTGAGACACAACCCCCCCACCCCACAGTGAGACACAAAACCCCCCCCACAGTGAGACACAACCCCCCCCCACAGTGAGACACAAACCCCCCCCCCCCACAGTGAGACACAAACCCCCCCCCCCACAGTGGGACACAAACCCCCCCCACAGTGAGACACAACCCCCCCCCACAGTGAGACACAACCCCCCCCCCCCACAGTGAGACACAAACCCCCCCCCACAGTGAGACACAAACCCCCCCCCACACAGTGAGACACAAACACCCCCCCCCCCACAGTGAGACACAAACCCCCCCCCACACAGTGAGACACAAACACCCCCCCCACAGTGAGACACAACCCCCCCCCCACAGTGAGACACAAACCCCCCCCCCCCACAGTGAGACACAACCCCCCCCACAGTGAGACACAACCCCCCCCCACAGTGAGACACAACCCCCCCACCCCACAGTGAGACACAAAACCCCCCCCACAGTGAGACACAACCCCCCCCCACAGTGAGACACAAACCCCCCCCCCACAGTGAGACACAACCCCCCCCCACACAGTGAGACACAAACCCCCCCCCCCACAGTGGGACACAAACCCCCCCCACAGTGAGACACAACCCCCCCCCACAGTGAGACACAAACCCCCCCCCCCACAGTGGGACACAAACCCCCCCCCACAGTGAGACACAACCCCCCCCCACAGTGAGACACAACCCCCCCACCCCACAGTGAGACACAAAACCCCCCCCACAGTGAGACACAACCCCCCCCCCACAGTGAGACACAAACCCCCCCCCCCCACAGTGAGACACAAACCCCCCCCCCCCACAGTGGGACACAAACCCCCCCCCACAGTGAGACACAACCCCCCCCCCCACAGTGAGACACAAACCCCCCCCACAGTGAGACACAAACCCCCCCCCACACAGTGAGACACAAACACCCCCCCCCCCCCACAGTGAGACACAAACCCCCCCCCACACAGTGAGACACAAACCCCCCCCCCACAGTGAGACACAAACACCCCCCCCACAGTGAGACACAAACCCCCCCACAGTGAGACACAAACCCCCCCCCCCCACAGTGAGACACAACCCCCCCCCACACAGTGAGACACAAACCCCCCCCCCCACAGTGAGACACAAACCCCCCCCCCCACAGTGAGACACAAACCCCCCCCCCACAGTGAGACACAAACCCCCCCCCCCCCCACAGTGAGACACAACCCCCCCCCCCCCACAGTGAGACACAAACCCCCCCTCCCACAGTGAGACACAACCCCCCCCCCCACAGTGAGACACAACCCCCCCCCACACAGTGAGACACAAACCCCCCCCCCCACAGTGAGACACAAACCCCCCCCCCCACAGTGAGACACAACCCCCCCCCCACACAGTGAGACACAACCCCCCCCCCCACAGTGAGACACAACCCCCCCCCCCACAGTGAGACACAACCCCCCCCCACACAGTGAGACACAACCCCCCCCCCCCACAGTGAGACACAACCCCCCCCCCCACAGTGAGACACAACCCCCCCCCCCACAGTGAGACACAAACCCCCCCCCACAGTGAGACACAACCCCCCCCCCACAGTGAGACACAAACCCCCCCCCACAGTGAGACACAAACCCCCCCCCCACAGTGAGACACAAACCCCCCCCCACAGTGAGACACAAACCCCCCCCCCCCACAGTGAGACACAAACCCCCCCCCCCACAGTGAGACACAACCCCCCCCCCCAGTGAGACACAACCCCCCCCCCCCCACACAGTGAGACACAAACCCCCCCCCCACAGTGAGACACAACCCCCCCCCCCACACAGTGAGACAACCCCCCCCCCCGCAGTGAGACACAACCCCCCCCCCCACACAGTGAGACACAAACCCCCCCCCACAGTGAGACACAACCCCCCCCCCCCCACACAGTGAGACACAACCCCCCCCACAGTGAGACACAAACCCCCCCCCCCCACACAGTGAGACACAACCCCCCCCCCCCACAGTGAGACACAACCCCCCCCCCCCCCACACAGTGAGACACAAACCCCCCCCCCCCCACACAGTGAGACACAACCCCCCCCCCCACAGTGAGACACAAACCCCCCCCCCCACAGTGAGACACAACCCCCCCCCCAGTGAGACACAACCCCCCCCCCCCCCACACAGTGAGACACAAACCCCCCCCCCACAGTGAGACACAACCCCCCCCCCCCACACAGTGAGACAACCCCCCCCCCGCAGTGAGACACAACCCCCCCCCCCCCACACAGTGAGACACAAACCCCCCCCCACAGTGAGACACAACCCCCCCCCCCCCCACACAGTGAGACACAACCCCCCCCACAGTGAGACACAAACCCCCCCCCCCACACAGTGAGACACAACCCCCCCCCCCCCACAGTGAGACACAACCCCCCCCCCCCCCCCACACAGTGAGACACAAACCCCCCCCCCCCCACACAGTGAAACACAACCCCCCCCCCCCACAGTGAGACACAAACCCCCCCCCCCACAGTGAGACACAACCCCCCCGCCCACACAGTGAGACACAAACCCCCCCCCCACACAGTGAGACACAAACCCCCCCCCCACACAGTGAGACACAAACCCCCCCCCCACACAGTGAGACACAAACCCCCCCCCCCACAGTGAGACACAAACCCCCCCCCACACAGTGAGACACAAACCCCCCCCCCACACAGTGAGACACAAACCCCCCCCCCCCCACAGTGAGACACAACCCCCCCCCCCCCCACAGTGAGACACAAACCCCCCCCCCCCCCACAGTGAGACACAAACCTCCCCCCCCCCACAGTGAGACACAACCCCCCCCCCCACAGTGAGACACAAACCCCCCCCCCCCACAATGAGACACAACCCCCCCCCCCCCCACACAGTGAGACACAAACCCCCCCCCCCCACAGTGAGACACAAACCCCCCCCCCCACAGTGAGACACAAACCCCCCCTCACACAGTGAGACACAAACCCCCCCCCCCCCACAGTGAGACACAAACCCCCCCCCCACACAGTGAGACACAACCCCCCCCCCCCCACAGTGAGACACAACCCCCCCCCCCCACAGTGAGACACAAACCCCCCCTCACACAGTGAGACACAAACCCCCCCCCCCCACAGTGAGACCACAAACCCCCCCCCCCCCCCCACAGTGAGACACAAACCCCCCCCACACAGTGAGACACAAACCCCCCCTCACACAGTGAGACACAAACCCCCCCCTCACACAGTGAGACACAAACCCCCCCCCCCACACAGTGAGACACAAACCTCCCCCCCCCCCGCAGTGAGACACAAACCCCCCCCCCCACACAGTGAGACACAAACCCCCCCTCACACAGTGAGACACAAACCCCCCCCCCCCCCCACACAGTGAGACACAAACCCCCCCCCCCGCAGTGAGACACAAACCCCCCCCCACACAGTGAGACACAAACCCCCCCTCACACAGTGAGACACAAACCCCCCCTCACACAGTGAGACACAAACCCCCCCTCACACAGTGAGACACAAACCCCCCCCCACACAGTGAGACACAAACCCCCCCCCACACAGTGAAACACAAACCCCCCCTCACACAGTGAGACACAAACCCCCCCTCACACAGTGAGACACAAACCCCCCCTCACACAGTGAGACACAAACCCCCCCCCACACAGTGAGACACAAACCCCCCCCCACACAGTGAGACACAAACCCCCCCTCACACAGTGAGACACAAACCCCCCCTCACACAGTGAGACACAAACCCCCCCCCACACAGTGAGACACAAACCCCCCCCCACACAGTGAGACACAAACCCCCCCTCACACAGTGAGACACAAACCCCCCCTCACACAGTGAGACACAAACCCCCCCCCCCACACAGTGAGACACAAACCCCCCCTCACACAGTGAGACACAAACCTCCCCCCCCCCCCGCAGTGAGACACAAACCCCCCCTCACACAGTGAGACACAAACCCCCCCCCTCACACAGTGAGACACAAACCCCCCTCCCACACAGTGAGACACAAACCCCCCCTCACACAGTGAGACACAAACCCCCCCTCACACAGTGAGACACAAACCCCCCCCCCCACCACACAATGAGACACAAAAAAAGTGTTAGTGTAGTCGTATTGTAGTGGAGTGGAGTGTTGTAGTGGTATTGTAGTAGTATTATAGTAGTATTATAGTATTGTAGTATTATAGTAGTATTGTAGTATTATAGTAGTATTGTAGTAGTATTATAGTAGTATTGTAGTAGAATTGTAGTATTATAGTAGTATTGTAGTAGTATTGTAGTGGAGTGTTGTTGTGGAGTGTTGGAGTGGTAGTGTAGTAGTAGTATTGTAGTAGTATTATAGTATTGTAGTAGTATTATAGTAGTATTGTAGTAGTATTATAGTAGTATTATAGTAGTATTGTAGTATTATAGTAGTATTGTAGTATTATAGTAGTATTGTAGTATTATAGTAGTATTTTAGTCGTATTGTAGTAGTATTATAGTAGTATTATAGTAGTATTGTAGTAGTATTATAGTAGTATTGTAGTAGTATTGTAGTAGTATTATAGTAGTATTGTAGTATTTTAGTAGTATTGTAGTATTATTGTAGTAGTATTATAGTATTGTAGTAGTAATATAGTATTATAGTAGTATTGTAGTAGTATTATAGTATTGTAGTAGTAGTATTGTAGTATTGTAGTAGTATTGTAGTAGTATAGTAGTATTATAGTAGTATTATAGTAGTATTGTAGTAGTATAGTAGTATTATAGTATTGTAGTATTATAGTAGTAGTATTGTAGTAGTATTATAGTATTGTAGTAGTATTGTAGTAGTAGTAGTATTGCAGTAGTAGTATTATAGTATTGTAGTAGTATTATAGTATTGTAGTAGTATTATAGTATTGTAGTAGTATTATAGTAGTTGTATTGTAGTAGTATTGTAGTAGTATTATAGTATTGTAGTAGTATTGTATTAGTATTGTAGTAGTATTGCAGTAGTAGTATTATAGTATTGTAGTAGTAGTATTGTAGTGGAGTTTTGGAGTGGAGTGGAGTGTCGGAGTGGAGTTCGCTCCGCTCCGGGTCTTCGCTGCAGTCGAGCCCGGCTCGTCCCGCGCTTCCGGGCGGCTCGCCGCGGCGTGGTGGTTGGTGGTGACGGTGACGGTGGTGGCTGTGGTGGTGGTGGTTGTGGTGGTGGCCGAGCCTTCTTCCTGTAGCAGCAACAACAACTGCTGCCGCGACTCCTCCTCACCCACACACCACTCACCCACCACACGCTGCGAGCCAGCGCCACCGTCTTTGTCTCCCCGGCTCCACCACCAACAGCAGCAGCAGCCCGGCGCTCGGTGGACAACGAAGCAGCGGCGGCGACCATCAGCGACGACTCCCGTAGCTGTAGAGCCCTGGGTGAGTGGGGGAATGAGAGGTGGTGGGTGAGTGGGGGAATGAGAGGTGGTGGGTGAGTGGGGGAATGAGAGGTGGTGGGTGAGTGGGGGAATGAGAGGTGGTGGGTGAGTGGGGGAATGAGAGGTGGTGGGTGAGTGGGGGAATGAGAGGTGGTGGGTGAGTGGGGGAATGAGAGGTGGTGGGTGAGTGGGGGAATGAGAGGTGATGGGTGAGTGGGGAAATGAGAGGTGGTGGGTGAGTGGGGGAATGAGTGGTGGTGGGTGAGTGGGGGAATGAGAGGTGGTGGGTGAGTGGGGGAATGAGAGGTGGTGGTGAGTGGGGGAATGAGAGGTGGTGGGTGAGTGGGGGAATGAGAGGTGGTGGGTGAGTGGGGGAATGAGAGGTGGTGGGTGAGTGGGGGAATGAGAGGTGGTGGGTGAGTGGGGGAATGAGAGGTGGTGGGTGAGTGGGGGAATGAGAGGTGGTGGGTGAGTGGGGGAATGAGAGGTGATGGGTGAGTGGGGGAATGAGAGGTGGTGGGTGAGTGGGGGAATGAGTGGTGGTGGGTGAGTGGGGGAATGAGAGGTGGTGGGTGAGTGGGGGAATGAGTGGTGGTGGGTGAGTGGGGGAATGAGAGGTGGTGGGTGAGTGGGGGAATGAGAGGTGGTGGTGAGTGGGGGAATGAGAGGTGGTGGGTGAGTGGGGGAATGAGAGGTGATGGGTGAGTGGGGGAATGAGAGGTGGTGGGTGAGTGGGGGAATGAGAGGTGGTGGGTGAGTGGGGGAATGAGAGGTGGTGGGTGAGTGGGGGAATGAGAGGTGGTGGGTGAGAGGTGGTGGGTGAGTGGGGGAATGAGAGGTGGTGGGTGAGTGGGGGAATGAGAGGTGGTGGGTGAGTGCGGGAATGAGAGGTGGTGGGTGAGTGGGGGAATGAGAGGTGGTGGGTGAGTGGGGGAATGAGAAGTGGTGGGTGAGTGGGGGAATGAGAGGTGGTGGGTGAGTGGGGGGATGAGAGAGTGAATGAGAGGTGGTGGGTGAGTGGGGGAATGAGAGGTGGTGGGTGAGTGGGGGAATGAGAGGTGGTGGTGAGTGGGGGAATGAAAGGTGGTGGGTGAGTGGGGGGATGAGAGGTGGTGGGTGAGTGGGGGAATGAAAGGTGGTGGGTGAGTGGGGGGATGAGAGAGTGAATGAGAGGTGGTGGGTGAGTGGGGGAATGAGAGAGTGAATGAGAGGTCGTGGGTGAGTGGGGGAATGAGAGGTAGTGGGTGAGTGGGTGAGGGAATGTGTGAGGGAGTGAGAGGTAGTGAGTGAATGAGGGAGTGAATGAGAGGTGGTGGGTGAATGAGGGAGTGAATGAGAGGTGGTGGGTGAGTGGGGGAATGAGAGGTGGTGGGTGAGTGGGGGAATGAAAGGCGGTGGGTGAGTGGGGGGATGAGAGGTGGTGAGTGAGTGGGGGAATGAGAGGTGGTGGGTGAGTGGGGGATGAGAGGTGGTGGGTGAGTGGGGGGATGAGAGAGTGAATGAGAGGTGGTGGGTGAGTGGGGGAATGAGAGAGTGAATGAGAGGTCGTGGGTGAGTGGGGGAATGAGAGGTAGTGGGTGAGTGGGGGAATGAGAGGTGATGGGTGAGTGGGGGAATGAGAGGTGGTGGGTGAGTGGGGGAATGAGTGGTGGTGGGTGAGTGGGGGAATGAGAGGTGGTGGGTGAGTGGGGGAATGAGTGGTGGTGGGTGAGTGGGGGAATGAGAGGTGGTGGGTGAGTGGGGGAATGAGAGGTGGTGGTGAGTGGGGGAATGAGAGGTGGTGGGTGAGTGGGGGAATGAGAGGTGATGGGTGAGTGGGGGAATGAGAGGTGGTGGGTGAGTGGGGGAATGAGAGGTGGTGGGTGAGTGGGGGAATGAGAGGTGGTGGGTGAGTGGGGGAATGAGAGGTGGTGGGTGAGAGGTGGTGGGTGAGTGGGGCAATGAGAGGTGGTGGGTGAGTGGGGGAATGAGAGGTGGTGGGTGAGTGCGGGAATGAGAGGTGGTGGGTGAGTGGGGGAATGAGAGGTGGTGGGTGAGTGGGGGAATGAGAAGTGGTGGGTGAGTGGGGGAATGAGAGGTGGTGGGTGAGTGGGGGGATGAGAGAGTGAATGAGAGGTGGTGGGTGAGTGGGGGAATGAGAGGTGGTGGGTGAGTGGGGGAATGAGAGGTGGTGGTGAGTGGGGGAATGAAAGGTGGTGGGTGAGTGGGGGGATGAGAGGTGGTGGGTGAGTGGGGGAATGAAAGGTGGTGGGTGAGTGGGGGGATGAGAGAGTGAATGAGAGGTGGTGGGTGAGTGGGGGAATGAGAGAGTGAATGAGAGGTCGTGGGTGAGTGGGGGAATGAGAGGTAGTGGGTGAGTGGGTGAGGGAATGTGTGAGGGAGTGAGAGGTAGTGAGTGAATGAGGGAGTGAATGAGAGGTGGTGGGTGAATGAGGGAGTGAATGAGAGGTGGTGGGTGAGTGGGGGAATGAGAGGTGGTGGGTGAGTGGGGGAATGAAAGGCGGTGGGTGAGTGGGGGGATGAGAGGTGGTGAGTGAGTGGGGGAATGAGAGGTGGTGGGTGAGTGGGGGATGAGAGGTGGTGGGTGAGTGGGGGGATGAGAGAGTGAATGAGAGGTCGTGGGTGAGTGGGGGAATGAGAGGTAGTGGGTGAGTGGGTGAGGGAATGTGTGACGGGAGTGAGAGGTAGTGAGTGAATGAGGGAGTGAATGAGAGGTGGTGTGTGAGTAATTGAGAGAATGAGGGAAATATTGAGTGATTGAATGAGAGGTGGTGTCAGTGATTGAAAATACGGGAGGGAGGGATTGAATGGGTGATTGAAGGAGTAGTAATGAGTGATTTAGGTTATAAGGTAGGAGTGAATGATTGAACGAATGAAGAAAACGCATGAGGGAGTGAATGAGTTATTTCTAGTACGAGGGAGTGAATGAATAATGTAGACAATAAGGGAGTGAATTAGTGAGTGGATTATTAACTAAGATAACGAATGATGGAGTGAGTAAGAGTAATGTGAGGGAGTGAATGAGTTGGTGATTGAATGAGGATAGTGAATGTGTGATTAAAGTAGGGAGTGAATGAGGGAGAGAATGACTGATATAATAAGAGTATGACTGATTGAAGGAGGGAGTGAATGATTGATAATAATAATTATGAGCGAGTGAAGGAGGCAGTGAGTGAAGGAGATGATGAATGAGTGGATTAGGATGGCATCTTCACTCGCACGGTGCCGTTTTGCTTCGAGCTGGGATTTAACAGGACAAGCCGAGCCTTATACAGTGTAAGATTGAGCTTACATTGGAGGTACGTGTGTGGTGGATGCGTGGTGTGTGGTGGTGCGTGGTGTGTGGTGGTGCGTGGTGTGTGGTGGTGCGTGGTGTGTGGTGGATGCGTGGTGTGTGGTGGTGCGTGGTGTGTGGTGGTGCGTGGTGTGTGGTGGTGCGTGGTGCGTGGTGGTGCGTGGTGTGTGGTGGTGCGTGGTGCGTGGTGTGTGGTGGTGCGTGGTGGTGCGTGGTGTGTGGTGGTGCGTGGTGGTGCGTGGTGTGTGGTGGTGCGTGGTGCATGGTGTGTGGTGGTGCGTGTTGTGTGGTGGTGCGTGGTGTGTGGTGGTGCATGGTGTTTGGTGGTGCGTGGTGTGTGGTGATGCGTGGTGCATGGTGTGTGGTGGTGCGTGGTGTGTGGTGGTGCGTGGTGTGTGGTGGTGCGTGGTGCATGGTGTGTGGTGGTGCATGGTGTGTGGTGGTGCGTGGTGTGTGGTGGTGCGTGGTGTGTGGTGGTGCGTGGTGTGTGGTGGTGTGTGGTGCATGGTGTGTGGTGGTGCGTGGTGTGTGGTGGATGCGTGGTGCGTGGTGTGTGGTGGTGCGTGGTGTGTGGTGGTGCGTGGTGGTGCGTGGTGCATGGTGTGTGGTGGTGCGTGGTGCGTGGTGGTGCGTGGTGCGTGGTGGTGCGTGGTGTGTGGTGTGTGGTGGTGCGTGGTGTGTGGTGGTGCGTGGTGTGTGGTGGTGCGTGGTGTGTGGTGGTGCGTGGTGGTGCGTGGTGGTGCGTGGTGCGTGGTGGTGCGTGGTGGTGCGTGGTGCATGGTGTGTGGTGGTGCGTGGTGTGTGGTGGTGCGTGGTGTGTGGTGGTGCGTGGTGTGTGGTGGTGTGTGGTGGTGCGTGGTGTGTGGTGGTGCGTGGTGTGTGGTGGTGCGTGGTGTGTGGTGGTGCGTGGTGGTACATGGTGTGTAGTGGTGTGTGGTGTGTGGTGTGTGGTGGTGCGTGGTGTGTGGTGGTGCGTGGTGGTGCGTGGTGTGTGGTGGTACATGGTGTGTGGTGGTGTGTGGTGGGGCGTGGTGTGTGGTGGTGCGTGGCGCGTGGTGTGTGGTGGTGCGTGGTGTGTGGTGGTGCGTGGTGGTGCGTGGTGTGTGGTGGTGCGTGGCGCGTGGTGTGTGGTGGTGCGTGGTGTGTGGTGGTGCGTGGTGGTGCGTGGTGGTGCGTGGTGTGTGGTGGTACGTGGTGTGTGGTGGTGTGTGGTGCGTGGTGTGTGGTGGTGCGTGGTGTGTGGTGGTCCGTGGTGTGTGGTGGTGCGTGGTGTGTGGTGGTGCGTGGTGGTGTGTGGTGGTGCGTGGTGCGTGGTGTGTGGTGGTGCGTGGTGATGTGTGGTGGTGCGTGGTGGTGTGTGGTGGTGCGTGGTGGTGTGTGGTGGTGCGTGGTGCGTGGTGTGTGGTGTGTGGTGGTGTGTGGTGTGTGATGGTGCGTGGTGTGTGGTGCGTGGTGGTGCGTGGTGTGTGGTGGTGTGTGGTGTGTGGTGGTACATGGTGTGTGGTGGTGTGTGGTGTGTGATGATGTGTGATGTGTGGTGTGTGGTGGTGTGTGGTGGTGGTGCGTGGTGTGTGGTGGGGCGTGGTGTGTGGTGGTGTGTGGTGTGTGATGGTGCGTGGTGCGTGGTGGTGTGTGGTGGTGTGTGGTGCGTGGTGTGTGGTGGTACATGGTGTGTGGTGGTGTGTGGTGTGTGATGATGTGTGGTGTGTGGTGGTGTGTGGTGGTGCGTGGTGGTGGTGCGTGGTGTGTCGTGGGGCGTGGTGTGTGGTGGTGTGTGGTGTGTGTGTGGTTTGTGGTGTGTGGTGGTGCGTGGTGGGTGGTGGTGTGTGGCGTGTGATGGTGCGTGGTGGTGCGTGGTGTGTGGTGTGTGGTGGTGCGTGGTGTGTGGTGGTGTGTGTGTGGTTTGTGGTGTGTGGTGGTGTGTGTGTGGTTTGTGGTGTGTGGTGGTGCGTGGTGGTGGGTGGTGGTGTGTGGTGTGTGGTGGTGCGTGGTGCGTGGTGGTGTGTGGTGTGTGATGGTGTGTGGTGGTGCGTGGTGTGTGGTGGTGCGTGGTGTGTGGTGGTGTGTGGTGCGTGGTAATGTGTGATGTGTGGTGGTGTATGGTGCGTGGTGCGTGGTGGTGCGTGGTGCGTGGTGCGTGGTGGTGCGTGGTGTGTGGTGGTGTGTGGTACGTGGTGCGTGGTGTGTGGTGTGTGGTGGTGCGTGGTGTGTGGTGTGTGGTGGTGCGTGGTGTGTGGTGGTGCGTGGTGTGTGGTGCGTGGTGTGTGGTGGTGCGTGGTGTGTGGTGTGTGGTGGTGCGTGGTGCGTGGTGTGTGGTGGTGCATGGTGTGTGGTGTGTGGTGCGTGGTGGTGCATGGTGCGTGGTGTGTGGTGGTGCGTGGTGCGTGGTGTGTGGTGCGTGGTGCGTGGTGGTGCGTGGTGCGTGGTGTGTGGTGGTGCGTGGTGTGTGGTGTGTGGTGCGTGGTGTGTGGTGGTGTGTGGTGGTGCGTGGTGTGTGGTGGTGCGTGGTGTGTGGTGGTGCGTGGTGGTGCGTGGTGTGTGGTGGTGCGTGGTGGTGCGTGGTGTGTGGTGTGTGGTGTGTGGTGGTGTGTGGTGTGTGGTGGTGCGTGGTGTGTGGTGATTGGTGGTGCGTGGTGTTTGGTGCGTGGTGGTGCGTGGTGCGTGGTGGTGCGTGGTGTGTGATGGTGCATGGTGTGTGGTGGTGCATGGTGTGTGATGGTGCATGGTGTGTGATGGTGCGTGGTGTGTGATGGTACATGTGTGTGTGTGATGGTATATGGTGTGCTATGTAGGACCAGGCTCTGTTGATTATTCATAGCACGCACAACAATTATACCATTAAGTAGAGCAGACTAATCAGCAGGTGATATCTTGATATCCAATCGTCGCCATGGTCAGTAATTCATATTGTCACGTGCATTTTCTCAAAACAGAAATTGTGGTCGATGACTTCTCATACACTATGCACAAAGACAACACCATGTAACCACAGACACACCCCATGTACACACACACACCGTGTACCATCACACACAACATGTAACATCACACTCAACATGTACCATCACACACACCATGTACCTACACACACACACCATGTATCTACACATTCCAAGTACCATACACGTGCCATGTACCTACGCACACAACAACCGCCATTTGCCACTAAGTGACACCGCTGGTACCAGTGATCGGCAAGTCCACTCAGCTCCATGTGTACTCATGAAGTGTCTACGGGGCGGACCCAGGTGCTATGGGTTGACTGACAGAGATTACTGGCAGATGCACCACCTGTACCCCCCACTGTGCCAACTTTCTGTGTTTTAGCCGCCCGGCGCTCTGCTCGTTGTGAGCGTCGCTCCTCTGGCCTCTGCAGTTGTTGGAAGGCGACTGCCTCCAACTGCCCAGTAGCAGCATCCTTCACGAACCTCCTCCACAGAGGCCAATCTTGACACCGCTGGTGCCAGTGACCGGCAAATCCACTCAGTTCCACATCATCCTGCACTGCATCTATTCACCAGATTATGCTGCGTCTGTTTAGCCCTCTCTATCTGGCCAAACAAAGCTGTTTGGGCATGCGGTAGCTGGGCATGCGGGCTACATGCCCCAGCCAACGCAGTCTTGCCTGACAGAGGAGCTCGCCAATGGGACTTTGTCCAGATCTTTCAAGGATTTGTGAGCTCCTTACACAATTCAGCCTGGGTAAACCCAGGATGGATCATAGGCAGACCAGCCAGTATGTTTCTAACCGGCGAAGATGTTCCATCCGGGGGGTTCGTATTTCGCAAGCAAAGAAAAGGGAAGGCATGACAATGGCTGAAAAAACCCAAAGCTTCGTGTGGAGCGACATACTTCCACACAGCGTTACGCAGCCGATGAAAATATTCCGATCAATTGATTCGGAGTGAGACCTCTGCTGTCAAACCGAAGCTGGGCATAAGCACACTGCCCAGGCATGGAAACCTCTCCACAACTACCCCATGACCAATGGCCAATGGGGTAGTTGTGGAGGGGGTGGAGTGCTTGTAATTCGTGGTTTAATAGTAATTTAATTTAAGGTGGAGGGGTCACCAGCCCCTCGCACTCGTCCAGAGCCCCCGTTTGCAGCTGTGGTGGCTTTGAGTGCCTTGAGGGGAACAACCGATTGGAATTGGCTCTCTCCCAGGTCATTGCTCACCACCACGGCAGCATTGCCATCCGGCACCGTCGAGGAGGTACAGGGGGGTTGTTTTTTCCACACACATCGTGTACCTACACACACACCATGTACCTACACTCACACACCATGTACCTACACACACACCATGTACCTACACACACACATCGTGTACCTACACACACACCGTGTACCTACACACACACACCATGTACCTACACACACACACCATGTACCTACACACACACACCATGTACCTACACACACACCATGTACCTACACACACACCATGTACCTACACACACACCATCTACCTACACACACACACCGTGTACCTACACACACACCATGTACCTACACACACACCATCTACCTACACACACACACCGTGTACCTACACACACACCATGTACCTACACACACACACCATGTACCTACACACACACACCATGTACCTACACACACACCATGTACCTACACACACAGCATCTACCTACACACACACACCGTGTACCTACACACACACCATGTACCTACACACACACCATCTACCTACACACACACACCGTGTACCTACACACACACCATGTACCTACACACACACACCATGTACCTACACACACACACCATGTACCTACACACACACCATGTACCTACACACACAGCATCTACCTACACACACACACCGTGTACCTACACACACACCATGTACCTACACACACACCGTGTACCTACACTCACACACCATGTACCTACACACACACCATGTACCTACACACACACCATGTACCTACACACACACACCATGTACCTACACACACACACCGTGTACCTACACTCACACCATGTACCTACACACACACCATGTACCTACACACACACACCGTGTACCTACACTCACACCATGTACCTACACACACACACCATCTACCTACACACACACACCATCTACCTACGCACACACCATGTACCTACACACACACACCGTGTACCTACACACACACCATGTACCTACACTCACACCATGTACCTACACTCACACCATGTACCTACACACACACCATGTACCTACACACACACACCATGTACCATACACACACACCATGTACCTACACACACACCGTGTACCTACACACACACACCATCTACCTACACACACACCATGTACCTACACACACACACCATGTACCATACACACACACCATGTACCTACACACACACACCGTGTACCTACACACACACACCATCTACCTACACACACACCATCTACCTACACACACACACACCATGTACCTACACACACACAAACCATGTACCTACACACACACACACCATGTACCTACACACACACACCATGTACCTACACACACACACCATGTACCTACACACACACACCGTGCACACCGTGTACCTACACACACACCGTGTACCTACACACACACCATGTACCTACACACACACACCATGTACCTACACACACACACCGTGTACCTACACACACACACCGTGTACCTACACACACACACACCATGTACCTACACACACACACCATGTACCTACACACACACACCGTGTACCTACACACACACACACCATGTACCTACACACACACACCATGTACCTACACACACACACCATGTACCTACACACACACCATGTACCTACACACACACACCGTGTACCTACACACACACACACCATGTACCTACACACACACCATGTACCCACACACACACACCATGTACCTACACACACACCGTGTACCTACACACACACCGTGTACCTACACACACACCATGTACCTACACACACACCGTGTACCTACACACACACCGTATACCCACACACACACACCATGTACCTACACACACACCACGTACCACTAGACACACACACCATACACACGAGTGTTGTGTGTGAAACAGAGTTGGCACTGCTACTTGGATATATCGTCGTATAGATACCACCGCACCTCCAGGCGCTGCGCGTATTCATTATATAGAGTGAGAGGCGGTCAGAGGAATGGGCAGAGGAGAAGTGAGGGACACCGTGAGGTTGGGCTGGAGTGGGGAGATGCAGGGAGTCTACAGCACGAGTAGCTGGGTGAAGGAAGTGAGGGCGGAGTTCGAGACAACGAGGACAGGAGAGGAGAATGTATCCGGCCTGGGCTACACCGTGAATTGCGTCTAGTCTGTGTGTCGCATGGTTTGCTCATAGCGAGTTCATGGCAGCACGTGTTGATTTTATTTTTATTATTTTCTTGTTGTTGTCTGTGGTTGGGTTCGGTTGTGGGGTGGTTGGAAGTCACCACTCCGCTTGAGATTGAGACGCAGTGCACGGTATTTATATTTTGTTTCCACGCGTGGTGGGGGGGGGTGCACCAAGCTCGCAATCAACTCCCAGGGCATCTGATAAAGTGACTGCCAGTGCGTGGGAAGGCAACACGGTGGTTGTCTTGCGGAGAAGACCGGGCCCTGTCGTAGGAATGTGGAAATTCCATCGCAGGCTTAGAGCTGTCGATGGCGATGAGCGCCACATTTCACTTCTTGAGAAAGATGCATATTTTTCGCGAGATAAATTCTGCTCGTGCAAATGATACTGATTTGGGTCACTTTATTTGATGGATAACCAAATGTTGGATGGCAAAACGTTTGGCATCCCCCCAACAACAGCTCCAGAATCACGTACAAAGGGTGACTAACGCAGCCAAATCAGCCAGAGCATCTTCTCCCCTGAGAGGGCAGGATGTGACCTGGAGAAGTGGCACGACCTCTTCAGCAGCAGCGCTGGGTCTCCCTGTGATTGCTCTTCAGCAAAAAACAAAGATAAAGATCCCCCGTATAGCCTTACCAGACTGTTGGGGCAAGTGCTGTTAGTGAGCACCAATGATGGCCGGCATGGCACACGAGAGGGTGGGTGGCCAAAAAACAAGTCTGGTCGCATTTGTCTCCCGAGTGGCGATGTTTACACACCGCAGCAGGTACTCATTTGAGTCGATCTTGGGGAGGCCCAGGACCGGTTCAGATATTCGTCACTGGTGTTGGCCGTGAGTGGGATTCGAACCCGGGTCGCCGAGTTTGTAGCGCGCTAACCACTGCGCCACTGCGCCACCGCTTCAGGATGCATAGCAACAACAACCGCCGTTCGCCATTAAGTGGTGGTGACGTTTTGAGGCCACGTGAACTGTCACTGGGCAGGAGGTCACGGGACAGACCCAGGTGCCATGGGTTAACTGAGATGATTGGCAGACGCACTCCACCTGCGTGCTCCCTCACCCACAAGAGCAGCGGCCCCGGCGGTGTGCGCGTGTGTGTCGGTCGTGCCATCGCGACGTTCGCAGTGCGGAGGCTGAGAGTGGCAGGCGTTTGCGAGCCGTTTTACGAGCTGCGTGCACGTGCTAGCCTCCACCGGGCCGTCCTCGCATTGCGCAGTCCCCTATGGGTAAACTAAGAGGAAGAGGCTTGCCACACAGCCACACCGCCGTCAGTTTTGATGGTTGAAGAGGAGGTTGGTTTGCATCATTGCTCAGGAATGTAGCCGAGCACAACAAAGCAGTGTCCGCCTGCTAGTGAGTCACGAGACTCGGGCAGCTCTTCGCTGAGTTGGATGTCGTTGTAGATGTTGCAGATGTAAGGCTGGCTGGCACAGGGCATTAGAGTCTGAGAGAAGCCCCCCCCACTCCTCCCACTGGTAAAAATCCACAGGGTGTGATTCATTCCATCCCTAGCCAATATAGTTGGTCAGGAGTCATGACGCCGCCGTATGCAGGCAGTTGAACACTGAGGCTCTGACCACCCTGTGCGCATGCACGTCCCATGGTCTCCGCCGTGCGTCTGGTGGACGATAGACGTGCACACGCGCGCGTGGATGGCGTGAACTTTAAAGAAGCCTATTGTCATGCTCCTTGTGTGCAGATATGTGAAATTAAGTTGCTGGTAGTGTGCATTGGATGGATGTGCCTATGATGTTAGGGATCGATAGGATAAAGTATAGAGACTTATCGAGCGAGTTGGGTGATTATCTTATCTTAATGAAATTTATATAGCACCTTTACCAAAGGTGCTTTACATCAATTATAACATTGTACATAACATGATAATAATTTGAAGTGAAGAATTGGATTATTGTAAGTGGTGGTGTAGTTTTTATGCAGTAAAACAAGAGGGATTGATAATAAGGGGTTGGGATAGGCCTGGTCGTATGTGACGGGCGACAGGAATCTGGGGGGGCTGAAAAGTAATGAGGCATCATTGCATTGGGAAGACAAAGGGGGACAGCGCGGGGCTGGAGCCAGGAGGGAGAAGGGGGCCACCGCGATCGAGTCGCCCGCACCACCGACGACGTCCCCGCAACGTCCGCGCAGTGCAGCAGAGTCTCGGCCGGGCCCGCCACGAGGTAGAATGCGCAGCCTTGGCCCGGCTCGCTTGCCACGGACGCGAAGCTTCCGTCTGTGCCCGGCATGCTGACACGGTGAAGACTCCCCCGGGGGGGCAGGAGCTCGACCTCCCATCCTGGGGCCGCCGATGCCTCGGCCGCCACGTGGCCCGGAAAACAAGTCGCCCGACGCGGCTGACGGAGCGGCCCCCCGGCCACACGGGACGACGAGGAGGTCGCTGGGCGGCGACGGTGCCGCCCAGCGAGCGGCCGCCGGCAGCCGGCCCGCTGCGAGGTCGCCGGTGGTCGCGGGGGCAGGCAGCAGGAGACGCGGCAGGGGAACGGCGCCGATCGTAAGGAGCGGCGAGGAAGCCGCGCGGAGCGGGCAACGGCGCAGCCCGGTGAGGAGGCGCCGGCAGCAGGTTTCCGAGAAGATGCCCGATGGGTGCAGGAGCAGGCAGGCATTGTGGAGTGGCGCCTCCAACGAAGCCAAGGGGTCGCCAAAATAATCACCAAAACAAATAATGGTGGTGAAGGATGGGAAGAGAGAAAAGAGCGAGGTAGGGGGGGGTAAGGGATGGAAGAGGGAGAGTAGAGATCTAGCAGATGGCTGCTGCTGCTGCTGCCGCCTTGTCACTGTTCAGAGTCATGCAGCTACATAACTATGAATATTCTCACAGACACGCTTGTTAGTGTGGTTATGAGCAAAACCACAGATGAGTGTTAAAAATTGTTGTAAGCTATGCAATTGTCTATTCAATAAATAATGTACCATTAATGTTGTAAAGCATTACAGTGAATTACAGTGGTTTCACAGTTACTGTATTACGTACGGTAACTCCTCGACATCCGCGAGGTCTCTGCTTTTGAAAATCTCCGCGAAAGTAGAATTCGCGAATGTAGATCCAGTAAAACGTATTAATTCGTGGATTTTTCTTTTGCGAAATTCAATCAATCGCCATTTTTATACAGGGGAGGGGGGGTCCCCGATATATGTACAGTGGGGACTTTTCCCCCATAGAAATCTATGCTAATAGGGGTGGGATTGGGACCGTACAAGCATAAACGCAAGGCAGGGCAATTTGTCCCATAAGAAACAATGGAATCAGGTAGGGATAGGGAGCGTCGCTTAGGGCAATGATCTGTTTCATACCTAGCAGCCAAAACCAGGCACTGTACATGTGCAGTACCCGTACGACGTCGTACAACACACAATGTACACATATAACCAATTCTGAGTTCAAGCACCTTCAAACAGCATTTACACTTGTCAAACACTTCGTTGAAAACTATTGTTACGTCAACGGGCACTTGCGGAGGAAAAGCTTCAGCATGTGGATGGCGGCACACGGCCCACAATCCACTGCTGCACGGTGCACGGACAGTACCGGTTCACCGTGATGCAATGTTGCCAAATCACGATTTGGAAAGTTGAAGGAAGAAGGTGTAAAGTTAAACTGCTATACAAATAAAAAATTGCGCATCGTCAAATTTCGCGAAAGAAAAATCCCTGAATGAAGAGATTTTACCGTGCCTCTGAAGAGATTGGACCAGACCCACAGATAGGTTTTAGAATTACAGGCATCCCTCGATTTACGAACGTTCCGTTTACGAAATTTCGCGTGGACCCAATTGACAAATTACGAACGCTTTTCGATTGACGAAATCGAATTTCCGCATCAATGAAATTTCACGCGGCACGCGCCGTGAGATCAAACAAGCAGCCACCCGGCACGCCGCGAAGTCTTCCATCCGCCACAGCGTCACGGTGTCCCTGCAGTGCAACAGCAACGCCTCCACATCATCATGGCCTTGCCAGTCATTCCAACATGCAGCAGATATTTTGGTGAGTTCCCTGAAAAGAAAAAATATTTTGGTTTTAAATTAATTATTATTCAATCAATTTTTATATTTATGTTCATTATTATTATGACTGTCCGAAACACACCCCTAATGTTTAGCGTCAAAGCAATGGGAAAAGCCATTCAGATTTACGAATTTTTGTTTCATGCGTGTTTTTTGAAGAGCGCATCCCTTTCATAAATCGAGGGATAACTGTATTATCTTATTGTATATGTTACGAATTCGATAGCGTATGTGGTTATTTATTCATATTTAATGCGAATAGATTTATTCGTAAAATAATGCCCCGTAATGACTGCAAACGATTATTAAGCATTATATAGTTTTCACAATTATACAGTGACCGTATAAAGCAACGATATGATAAAATGAGACCATCTTTAAAACTAACTGGACAAAAGCTCTACAGTTTGGAAGTGCTACATATTCTTTGCCGAACCTGGCAGGAGAGTCAAGCGCGACTGAAGAAAGTGCAGCTGCTCAAACGGAGACAAGCCTAAAGCATTTCTACTCAAAATAACTGTCCAAGATAAACACCCAAAGTCAGCGAAGAGATGGAACGCTTGCACGATGGGATCAGCCAGGAGACTGGCTGCAGCTGGAGAAGGCTCATCTGATAGAAGTCTGGAGGGAGAAGCCGGGGAGCTGTAATACGGTCAGCTGAGCAGGTGCTGGAGGACATTGAGGACCGCCGAGAGGACTGCCGAGAGCTGTGCGTAGCCTTCTGTCGCTCACGAGTGAAGCGGAGCGCCAACGCAGCGACCCCCTTGGAAGGGCTCGCCCAGCTGAAGCAGCTCAAGGACCAGTACCTCGACCTGCGGGGACGGCAAGAGAAAGCTCGCAGGGTGCTTGAAGCGGAGATCAAAGCCCTCGAAGACAAAGTATAACCCGCACTTGGCAAGGCTGGGAGAGAAGTAGAACCGACCACAACCCGCCGCCAGCCCAGGCTCACTGAAGTAACGCTCCGGAAAGAGTTCCAGATCTGTGGACAGATTGGGGAAGGGGAACAGGAAGACAAACTGTCCTGAACACGCTTGGTCCACCAGATGGAAGCTGGACTCCAGAAGGGCTACTCGGAGTCAAGAATTGTGGAAGAAGTAATCGAGGCTATGAGCCCAGGACTGCCCCTCAGGGAAATGCTGGGGATCAAGAGAGGGCTAAGGTGCCATTGATGTCGGGCACATCGGCATCTCCAAACATGCACATTACATGGAACTATGGGGCACCGGCTCAGAGGACCTATATCAACCTGAAGGCGCTGGAGCTGGTGGAGAAGGAACTTCCCAAAACACGAGGCCGCTCTCTGACCCCAGAACATATTGAGGGAGCTTAAGAGGACGACCAAATAATAGGGAAAGTCCAACGGTAGAAGGTCAGGGACCAACGGCCATTCAGAACTGTCTAGAGTGGAGAACGCCATGATCTTCTTCCAGGTGGTCAAGCCAGATAACCGTGTCAGGAGCAAGTGGAGTCTATCATCGCTGTGATGTCTTTGTAGTTTGGGGCATTGCGCCGTTATACGTTGTACGGTCTGTTCTGGATGACCACAGTCGCACACTGGAGAATATATAATTTTCCATTTGTGCATCGGGTATCTGCATCTGCTGCCATGGTTTGTCCAGTGGATGTAGTTTAGGGTGGATCATCAGCTTCGTGGAAGAAACTAAATTGGGTACTTTCTTTTACAAGGTGTTTGTGAGTTCTTTTGAACTCTATTCATCCTCTCCAAGCTTCATTGGGGTTGAACTTGCATAGTTATATAATAGGACTGCTGAGGCAATGGGAGAAACTGCACCTAGGCAACGAAGGGGGATACTATATCGGAAGGCCGCATGTCCTGCCCGAGCCCGTACCACTCACCCGGTGTTCTGAGAACTTCACCAAGAAAAGGGACACCTGGAGGGATAACAGACACTACACCTCACCCGAGACAGATTTTACTGGCCAAAGATGCAGAGCAATGTAGAACACTTTGTGACCAAAGTGTATGACTCAAGAGGACGTGTGGTTATGTTTGTGTATGTATGCTGAACTTCTTTCGCACCATACATAGCCAACCGTGCTAATCGGAGATGCGGGGGAAGGACAACAAACTAAACACAAAAAGCAGTTTGAAAGAAATGGGTTTTCAATCTAGATTTAACACGGTGCATAGCTCCAGTGGCTTCCTAATAGCACAGCTGATGGTTAATAATAATTATGTAAATATCGCAGTTGTCTATTATATAAATAAGGTGCCGTTAGTGTTGTAAACCATTCCAGTGAATTACAGTCGACCCTTCCACATCGCGGGGGTTAGGGGCGAGCAGGCCCCCCGCGATCTGGAAAAACCACGTCAAAAATTCTGTCCCCTTGGCGAGCGAAGCGAGCACCTCCAGGGGGGCGGTGCACTGTGAGATAAAATACCTTAATATTACACAGTACTGTACATATATTTTATGCATTTATGAGTTACTAAACTTTTTGTGTGTCGTCTGCTGGCCTTCGCGTGTCGTCTGCGGCTTTTGCAAAACTCCCCAAAAATTCACATTTAATTTCTTATGCTGACCCCACAAATATGTCGAAACCGCGATATGGAAAGTCGCGATGCAGAATGGTCGACTGTATAGTGGTTTCACAGTTACGGTCTAAGATACTATTCTTCTGAAGAGATCGGACCAGACCCAGAGAGGCGTTTTGGAATGATTACCTGCCAGAGTGTACGTGATTATTTATCAATAACTAATGTAACTACATTTATTGTAAATAATTGCTCCCTAACAACCGAAAACAATTTTTAAGCGTTAGAATTGTTTCACAATTATCCATTGACCCTATAAAGCAACCATTATGATGAAGAAATAAAACCATCTTTAAACAATTGTAGCTTGCCGACTCACCGCAACTGGACATCTGCAAAAAGAGCTTCATAGGTCATCGAACTCCAGTCTGCGTACAAATTCTGATATTCCAAATAAAAGTGCGCAGCGACCCAACAGGATGAAAGCTGTCCAGTGTTGGGAAGTGGACGCCTGCTCTCCGAGGCGCGTTTGTAGCCGTCGTTTATTTAACACGACCGAGGAGAACGTTATTTCAAGGGAGACCTGGGTAGGTTGAGAAGCAATTCACATTTAACAAGCCGGTGAGAGCAATACAACCGTTCCCCCACTAATGCACGGACGATCGTCGCGATATCTCACGGCACCCCCCCCCCCCCCGCCGATAAAACACAAAGAGTGAAAACACCCCCCATCATCATCGTCGTCGTGCTGTCAAACCCCCGATGGTCTCAAACGTGTGGCGGCCCTCACGCTGACGATGACTTCTCGGCGACTGTGGCCCCCCTCTGAGAATGAGTGAAGATCACTGTCCGCGGTGGACATAGAGACATGAACTCGTTTCTTTCTAACTGCTTTGTGTGTTTAGTTTGTTGTCCTTCCCCCGCACCTCCGATTAGCATGGTTGGCTACGTATAATGCGAAAGACATTCGACATACGTACATACATCAATAACTAGGAATTAAGTATGAATATTGAATACGTAACAGCAACACATTAATACTAAACAGATTAACAGTCTAAATAGTACAATATGTGGTTTATCTGTGGAATGGGGCACAATCCAAATGTGATAAATTCACAATCGCCCAGCGACAAATCCAATGACCAATTACATGCCCATTATATACTTATTACATGCCTTTACGTACCCATTACATACCCATTATTTACCCATCACATACCCATAATATAACATTGCTTACTTGTTCTACGTCTGTACGTTGAACTACTTTCGCGGAAATGCGAGGGAGAGGACAAAATAAACACAAAAAGCAGCTCTAAAGAAATGAGTTTGCCAATCTCGGTGATGAATTAAAGTGCATAACTCCCAGTGGCTTCTTGGTATCAGACGGCCGCGATGCGGTGACCGTCTTCATTCGATGGCGAGCCAACAGCCGGGCTGCTCCTGCTGCGAAGATGACCAGAGTTTGCTTGATGGTCTATACTCCTTTACGAGATACACCCATTGCATACTCATTGTATACCCATTGTATAAGCGTTACAAACTCGTTGCATATTCATCACGTAACCATTACATACCATTACATATCCATTGCATACCCTTTTCATACTCATCACAAACTCATTGGCATACCAAGACCCATTGCATATCCACTGTCTGCGCCACTGGAAGGTTTTTTTCAGTGCAAAGAGAGAATTGATGTTGGCTCTAAACCTTGTTGCTGTGTTCTGCACCACTAATTGTTCACTCTCCACACTATTTTGGGGAACAAAAATTTGCTGCAGTTTTTGCTTCGACATTGGGTTGTGCGGTAAATCTGGTTGAAAACCGGCGGCGTTCCGCTCGCTCCGGGAGCACCGGCGTCGCGCCCTGCAGGAGAACTCCCCTTATCCTTGAACTTATCATCCCGTGTGCGACTCCTGTTATCCGCGACAGCTACAGGGTCCGCACGCACGCACACACGCAGGCGCGCACGCCGCTATTGTCCACCGCTCCATTCCGATAATCCACTTGCGGACGAGCGGAGCGAATTCGCGGAAAGCCTCGCTGATGACGGGGCCCACGGTGTCGACCTCCCGCCTCGCCGCGGAGAAGAGGGAAGCGCTCACGTCTCTGTTTTCTTTGCCCCTTTTTCTCCCCTTCCCAGGTGCGCGCGGAGACAACATCTGAACGGACGTCACGACCATGGCCGCCGCGGCAGTGACGGCGGCGGCGCCGGTGGCCTTGCCCGGCGTGGACCCGCGGCAGGATTTCCCCGCGTGGCTGGCCGCCCACGGCGTGAGCCTCGGCGTGGCCGAGGCCGTGGACAGGGAGCTGGGCATCGGCGACTACGAGGCCTTCCTGGCGTGCGCCGAGCAGCCCCACGTCAGGGCCGAGATGTTCGCCGCCGCCAGGGAGCGGCTGCCCTTCGCCTTCTACGCCGTGCTGCGCCGCCTCACCGAGACCTCGTCCCCCAAGCGCCACGACGGGGCAGGGGTGGGGGGCGCCGGCGGGGGGGGCCTGCAGGTGGCCGCCGCCGTCGCGGCCTTCCAGCCGTTTCTCGGCGGCCTCCTGGACGCCATCGTCCTCACGCTCAACAGCCTGAGCCACGAGCTGCTCCAGTCGGCCGAGAGGTTCAGCTGCCTGGAGCCCGCGCTCTACCCGCTGCTGGATGACGGAGGAGAGGCGGCGCACGGCGACGGAGACGGCGGCGGCGCGCGTGAGTCCGCCTGCTCAGGTGCGGGAGCGAGTGGCAGAGCGACGCAGTGCTAACCCTGCTTCCCCAGAATTGAACCTCGGTTCATTTTTCCCGAAACGGTGTTGGCCGATATAGTTCCCGTCGCACGACGCGGTGCCGCCACCTGCCACCGCCACGCGGTCACGCGAGGTCACGCGAGGTTAACATTGGTTAAAGCGCCACCGTTGTATACACACGAGCAGCCCGTGTGTCAATCCACTGCTGGATGAGGGCCTCCCCTTACCCGTACTGCACCTCGCTTGTCGGGGTCGGTTGGTGAAGGCAGGGAGCATAGACCTCGGAGCATAGAATCAGAGTACATCAACGGATTTTTGCCGCACTACCCAAAATGTAGCCCCACAACCGCTTTGCGTCACCCGTGTTATGCAAAGGATAGTCGCCCATCCAAGCGTTGTCAAAGCTCAGCCCAGCGAATCTCGGGAGGCGTGACGAGGTCGGACGCAATCTGTGTGGTATCGTCGTCACGCTCTTCCGCTCAGATTTGTATTTCATCGGTAAAGTGTTGTGCGTTGTGGGGAAGGGTGCATCTGAGTGCAGGGAATGATTGGCGCAGAGAGCGCCGGATTCAGGGGGCAGAACCGACCACTCTGACAACCTCGGCACCTTGCGCGTTCGTGTGAAGTGTTGCACAATCACAATCAAGGCTATTTTGGGTTAGATTGCATGAGTATAAATGGGTCGTTAGGCCACCACCATCTGACACAGCCAATGAGTAAGGTTTGTCGCGTAAACAAAACGTGGCAATTAGTTCCTAGTTCAGCACTATGTGGTGTGTTGGAGAGTAAACCCACTACAACATTTACAATGATGACAGCAACCAGCTTTGTCAGGCGACGTGCCAGAGTTACCGTGCCTGATGGTGTTCGGCAGTTGGCTGTGTCACGAGAATCTACCGCTATTATGAAGCAACTCAAGCACGTGTAACGTACATCTTTGGAGGTGTGCTGTGGATGGTTGGACTTTCCCCCAGCCATGTGACCGTGTGTGTTGGAAGAGTAAGCCGGCACTATTTGCAAATTGAAGTGTTACAAATGTTAAAACGCGCGTGTCATCTAACTCCCGGCATCCACAAACTTACGTCGTTACGTATTTGTTTCAATAAAATAAAGTCACAAATAACGCAGCCATCCGCGATCGAGCCGAGGTTGCAAACGGACGGCAACCTCCAAATGGGGGCCGCGGGTTTCAGCTAATGGCAGTCGTGGGGGGGGGGGGGGGGAGTTCAGGTGGAGCGCTCAAAATGGCAGAAAAATGCGGTGGGCGACCACGAAACATTTTTCCATTCCGCTGCACCGCACCATTTTAGCGAACCACAAACCGCCCCTGAAGCCGTCGCAGCGGGGCCGGGTTTGTGGCCTGGCCACGTCCGCCGTCAGGCTTCCAGCGTCGAGGCCGAGGAGGTTCGGAGACCCCCACCCCTAGGCGGCGAGCCGCCGGCGCAGCATCGCGTCGGTGACACGAGCGGCCTTCTTCCCCTGCGGACGTTGCTCCTCCTCCGCTCATTGTGTTGTTTATTGTCGCGTCTGAGGCACAAACTCCTCCGGACCGCGTCCGGCGTGTGCCAGTGCCCGAACCAAGGAGTCGGCAACACTTCTGTCAATAACACGGTGGCCCGAAAAGGAGAAAAAGCAATATATATAACCGGTGACGCTTTGGGCAGTAGTCCCTCTTCATTGTAGAGACAGACAGTCCAGACAGAGCGAGTGACTAATATTTGTTGTACCCCGTGGGAGTCTTACGAATTTTTTTTTCAGAATGACGTTTCTCATGTCGGAGCCAGATTTGCTTAACAAGCTTCCCGTCTGCTGACTGGGCACTGGTGCGGTAGCCGTGTGCCTGCCTCAAAGTCGCAATGTGGCAGAGGTCAAATTGTGGTCAGGGGTCAGCTCAGCCCAGCGTCTCTCCCCTCGGCTTTTGCGGGAGATCGATAAATCCTGTCGCACGGGGAGATGGGCCCGGCTGGCTTGCCGCCGCTAATGGACTCGAGCATAGCGCGGCTGAGTGGCAGGTGCAGGTGCAGTGTGAGGGTGCAGTGTGAGGGTGCAGCATGCGTGTGTAATGATGAAAATGCAGCGTGAGTGTGCAGGGTGCCAGTGCAGCGTGCGTGTGCAGCATTAAGTGCGCAACGCTGAATGTGCAGCGTGTGTGTAAGCGTGAATATGCAATGCTGAGTATACATGAGTGCGGCGTGAGTGTGCACCGCTGAGTGTACAGAGTCAATTTGCAGTGTGCAGCGTGCAGCGTGCATGTGCAGCGTGAGTGTGCAATGCTGAGTGCAGGGTGCAGAGTGCATTGTGCAGTATGCGAGTGCAGCGTGAGGGTGCAACGTGAATGTGAAGACGCTGCGACTGAGTGCGGGCGAATCCGGGCAGTGTCTGGACAGGACATTGGCGCCCCCTAAGGTCCACGAGATAAAATGCAATCAATATCGTGGAAGTCTGAAAGTGTTTTTAAATTCGAATGAATCTTCCCATCCTTGTGGATTTTGAGTTTTCCATAGCACTGTAATAGTTTTTGTTCCAGAGCAAGCAGTGCATTAAGATACAATAGCCACATATACATCTCACCGCATGCCGCCCGGTCACCCACCGTCGACCCCAACGGCCATGCCGGTTAGAAACCAGACGCAGAGCCTCTACGCTCCCGGCAAACGCGCCTCGGCAAACGCCACGGCCGCCTTTAAATTCAACGAGTTGTCTTCACGCGTTCGTGACACAAACGCGCCCTCCTCTTCTCCAACGAGTTCCCCGCCCGAGGGCAGGTCCGTAGCTCAAGCTACCTCCGAGGGCCATCTGATCTCAACACCCCCCTCTTGTGTCTGAGGACTCTTGAGCCATCACCGGAGGAGGGGAGCGACGATGGAGTTGGGGTTGCCCTCAGTGCCTCCTCAACGGCGACACCGCTCAGTGCGGTTTAATGTCACGCCTGGGACCGCCCCCCCACCAACGCTAATGTTTAGAAACGATGCGTTTAGAGATCTTCGGCTGCTCTGAATCTCCAACGTGATAAGCCACTTGGTTGAGCTACCATTTGTGGTAGCCAGGTCGCTTCTGAAAAAGAGCTACGTCGAGCATCAGCGGTCCTTAC
The DNA here is from genome assembly GCF_964198595.1 of Lampetra fluviatilis. NCBI lineage: Eukaryota > Metazoa > Chordata > Hyperoartia > Petromyzontiformes > Petromyzontidae > Lampetra > Lampetra fluviatilis. The sequence goes on from NC_136309.1 coordinate 11,450,231, forward strand.
CTGGTTAAATAAAAATGGTTTACACAGCGGTTTAGTTTATCTTTGCAGCTGGTAGCCGTCACGACCTTGTCTTGATATTCACAGTACGCTGTTATTCCCATTTGGCAACGCTTTTGAAGGCAATTTGTTGCAGATGTATTCTGAAAAATAGCTATATAGGCTCAGTGGGCCATACCTGGTAAATAAAATAGTAATCTGAACGTATATGCAGTAAGTGCACAGCGTTGTCCACACCCACCGAAATCAACTATCCTCTCTCATGGTTAAGCCATCTCGAGCATTTGAAACCGTGGTGCCGTATCCGTTGTGATTTCACACAACCGCATCTTTTTGTTGGATAAAACCCAGAGCGGCACCCTGCGCTCAGCCCGCCCGCCCGCCGCTCGTTGGGCACGTCCCCCGGTTTCGCCGGCACGGCCAAGCCGAGCGGCATTACGCCGAGTTGACCCCCACTCCCCCCACCCACACGCGCCGTGCCGGTTGCAGAAGCGGACGAGGGCCCCCCCGGGGGGTACAAGGCCGCCCCGGACGTGACACTTCTGGAGGTGGCGGCGTTGGAGCCGGCGGCGGCGGCGGAGCGGCGGGAGAAGCGGCGGCCCGCACGGCCGTGGGACCACGTGCACGTCAAGACGGAGCATCCCCCCGAAGGTAGGGGGCAGAGCGAGAGACGGCCACCGGCGGTGACCGTGGGCGGGGGGGGGGGGGCGGCGGGGGGTCCCGAGAGAGCCGAACTCTAAAAGGCCACGAGCGGGAAGCAAAAGGGCCCCGGTGGGGTCGTGCCGCCGCACGCTAGCCGGCCGGACCGCAGCCACCCTACGCCGAACCGAGCGAGCCCAGCAGGGCCCCCCACGCGCCGGCCGTAACCCTTGACCCTGAGCGCGCTGCGTTGCTTCGAGTCAGCAGTTGTTGTGCTCGTGGGGCACTTGTCTGGGCCGATCTCTGGGACTGGTCCCATCTCTTCGGAAGAGCAGTATCTTATACCGTAACCGTAAAACCACTATAATTCACCGGAATGGTTTACAACATCAACGGCACATTATTTATATAATAAACAACTGCGATGTTGACATAATTATTAACTATCAGCTATGCTATTAGGAAGCCATTGGAGCTATGCACCGTGTTAAATCTAGATTGAAAACTCATTTATTTCAAACTGCTTTTTGTGTTTAGTTTGTTGTCCTTCCCCCACACCTCCGATTAGCACAGTTGGCTTTGTATGGTGCGAAAGAAGTTCGGCATACATGGTTCGCGTGATAACTATTTGGCTTATCTGTGGGACCCTTTTTCCACTATCAAGATATCGAATGTTAAAAAAGGCGTTTTACCCTTTCTGGCATAAATACCGATGTTTAGATGTCCAAACACCAAAGCATTAATAGATTGGGTTCAGCAGTCATCAATGTTAATACTGTGGTGTTTGCATTGTGCTTGTACCAGTCACCTTTTGGCGGTCTATAGCACTGGTGAGGCAAAGCCATATCAATGCCGGAAAGTGTGAAGCTTTGCTTTTATTGTTATCGCTAAATGATTTGCCGGCTAGGCGGGTGATCACGGCAAAAAAACCGATTCACAATTCACCCGCTGCCAAAACAACGCGACGTTGCCCGTGCCAAGCGTGGAACTTTGCGTTCGTCCCGCTCGCAGACCCGGCAAGCCGCTCGGCGCGGCACGCGGCGGCAGCGGCGGCGGCGTTGGGGGAGCGACACCGCGCGTCCCCTGCGGGGAGGGCCGCCGCCTTCGGCGAAGACGAGTCGGTCGACCTGAGTCGCGTGTGGAAGGGGCCCAGCCCCAACAAGCGCAGGGCCAAGGCCGCGGGTGAGAGACTCTCCCCGCACGTCTCCCCGCGCGTCTCCCCACGTGTCTCCCCACGTGTCTCCCCGCGCGTCTCCCCCGTGCGTCTCTCCGCGCGTCTCCTCCTCCGTCGCTGCACAGATCCGCAGCTGGGGGGGATTGCAACGATCGTGCTCGCAACGCGCCGGTCACGTCGGGAGGGGATGTGGGGCCGGATTTCTCTTTTGTGTTCGTCTGAAAAATGTGAATACGCAGATGTGTAACCCGGTGTGTAGGCCCAGGATGCGCTCCTGAAACCAGAACTTTATTGGAAAGTACTCAAATCACAGCAGAAAGGTGGGATGGCGGATAGTAGCATGATACAGAACCTACTACTACTAGTACTACTAGAGATGGAATGGTGGATGGTAACGTGGTACAGAACCTACTACTACTAGTACTACTAGAGATGGGATGGTGGATCGTATCGTGGTTACAGAACCTAAACAGTGGATGCTCAGTAAACCAACGTTGTCTCTTAATGGTAAAGTTTGTAAAATCTCGAGTACGTGGTGGCGTGGTACCACGGTACACAGTATGGGACTGGGTATCAACGCGTTGAGGACGTTACAGCGAAGGTACCCACAGCAGGAGGGAGGGCGTAAATCGGGCTGTGACTTTACACATCGGGAGACGAGACGGGACGGGAGGTCAGCGCAGCGATGGGGGACCCCCGGGCGGGGCCCTGCGAGCGTCGTGGCCGCCCGTGGTTCAGGCGCCTCTCCGCGGCGTGCGTTTGGGTCGTTCGGCGTGTTGTTTTCGTCCGTGATGTCCCTTCCGTTGTTTCGCTCCGCGTGCTTTTGAGGCCTTCCTCGGGAGAGGAGCGTCGTGCAGAACAACGAGCGTCCTCCAACCCGAAAACGCATCGGAGAGCTGTGCACGGCCCCTTTGTTATCACTCCACTGCTGGTTGAGGGCCTCCTCTTCGTGTCTGTACGGGCTGTGGGGGATTATTTGGCCGTGCTTCACCGTCAGCGCGGGTTGGTGGAGGTGGGGCGGTTAAATGTGGAAGTATAGCAGTACAGGACGACGTTGGGTTTTTTTGCTCTGCGCTCCACTGCCCACCACGTTGCCCTGTGACAACTAGCACTGCAAAAGTAGTAAATGTTTTTATATCTGTGCAGCACGGTTTGTAATTCAACTGCGTGCCAAGCGTGGTAACTAAAACCATTTATAAATTACCCACAAACCCATAGCTGCACCGACCTCGGTCGTCGTGGCGCAAAGTGCCCGCCTGCGCTCAGTCTTCCTCCCTGTGTCCCGTCAGTCGACCACGGCGCGAGGTTCCCCGAATCCGGCGAGCAGCAGCACGCTCCTCCCATCGCCGGCGTCACCGCCGGCAGCGTCTATCGGAAAGCCCCGGCGGCGCACGACGCCTACGAGCAGCCGCCCGCCGAGTACCGGCCGCTCGACAAGAACGGCGAGGCCCCCTGGGGCGAGGCCCAGGAGGCCGCGGCGCAGGAGACCGTCGGGAACGGCCTCGACCCAGCCGCGTACTCCCACCGGGAGACCCCCGAGCCCTACAAGAGGGAGGCGCGGCGCCTCGCCGGTTCCCCCGACGAGGAAGTCGCGGCCGAGACGGAGCCCGGCGTCAAGGCGGCCGGGGACGGGGACGCGGCGGCCTACGGCCCGCGCGACCCGGTCTACGGCCTCGCCGGCGGGGGCGGCGGCCAGAGGCCGTACGCGGAGGAGCACGGGCGCTACTCGCCCGGCAGCTACGTGTCCGCCATGCAGCTGGCGCAGCTCGGGGCCATGGCGGCCGAGGGCTCGGCGGAGGACGCGATGGCGCGGCGGTTCTGGTGCGACCAGTGCGGCATGCGCTTCACGCACTCGCACGTGCTGATCCGGCACAAGCGGCGGCACACGGGCGAGAAGCCGTTCGAGTGCCACGAGTGCGGAAAGCGCTTTTCGCGCACCTGTAGCCTGGCGCGGCACCGGCGCACGCACGAGCGCCTCGCGCAGGACTTCACCGCCGTCATGGGCTACGGCGGCGCCGGCAGCGGAGGCGGCGTGCCCGACGGCCCCGGCGATGTGCAGCCCTTTCCGAGCCAGTCGCCCATCTGTCCGCCGTGAGCGATCTCGCAAGCGAGAGGAGCGAGCGAGCCGGTGGATGGGTTGAGGGCCGTGGATGAGAGCTTGTGGGCGAGTGGGTGAGAGAATGAGTGAGTTAATTAGTGAGTTAGCGAGCAAACAAGTGAGTGGGAAGTGAGTAAGAGGGATTCGTGATGAATAGGTAAACGAGTGGCTGAACGAGCGAGCAAGTGACCTGTGAGCGGACGAGTGAGCTCGTGAGTGAGCCGCATTCTGGATGAGTGAATGAGTGAGCGAGCGAGCGAGAAAGGACTGACTTTTGCAACGTACAGTGCCACGCAGTTAGTTTAACACGTAGGCTTTCGCGACCAATATCATCCATCATACAGGTTTTTTTGGGTTAGATTGCATAAAAATGGAAATGTTTCGTTAAACCCGCCACCACCTGACACAGCCAATTAGTAAGGTTTGTCACGTAAACAGAACATGCCATTACTAGTACAGCACACCAACACACTGGTGTGCTGTACTAGTAACGAATTGTTGGCTCTCCAACACACCGGTGTGCTGTACTAGTAACGAATTGGCACGTTCTCTTTACGTGACGAACCTTATTGGCTGTGTCGGGTGGTGGCGGGTTTAACGGCACATTTATATATTTACGTGATCTAACCCAAAAAAACCTGTATTATGCCACGCAGTCGTTGGTTGTGTGTTTCGCTGTTGTATGAGGATTGGTAAAAGAAAAGAATCCTGGAATAAAAAGTTCCCTTCCATGGATGGCAGCTGTGCCCAGTCTGAAACGGCGTTGCCTACGCAAGGCCTCATCTCAACCAGGCCTGCCCGGGTTTGGTAGCTCGGAAAATATTTCCGCATCCGGCACACCGCGTGCAGTATGTTTCTCGCTGTGGCTGCGATTACCACTCACGAGCCACCTGCTCCAGGCGACCCGAGTGTTCGCGTGCGGGTTTCCGAGTTTGCGTGTCGCCTGTTAACAGCCAGCTTGAGGATGTATAATAGATGTTACTATTTACCTATGAAGGCCTCACTTGGGATGTTTAGCCATGTTGTCGAGAGATTCTATCCATGGGAAGGAAACGGAGTTCCCATGAACAAAATCTCACGAAAAAAAACTTGAGTGGGAAACACTCCCACATCAAGGTAGATAAGAAATCTACTTTCTGTACTGCCTTGTGCACTGCAGCGAGTCTCCTTTGTGTTTTTTTCTTCTCCCATATCTATATAAATAGCGTTTTTTTAACGGCTGTTGAATAAGCGGACCTTTTTTTTACCGTGAGGCGGATCCGTCAGCACTGCGTAGGGATTTCTCCGCGCTGTGTCAGATACGTTTTCTTTTTGGTAGGCAGCAGTTGCGCCTTTGCGAGGAGGGAGGAGGGAAGAGGAGGAGGTGAAGGCAGGAGGCGGGAGGAGAGCAGTTTTACTATCCTGGACGATAGCGGTGGGCGAGCACGCTCCCCGGCACTTGCGCTCCGGCACATCGGCGTTGTGTCAGTGCCGTCGAAGCCGATCCTGGAGCGTGGGTTTAGTTTCGTCGATCTCGTTACGGGGGAAAGCTTCGCTTCTCGATTTTATTTCATTTTTTTCGCGCCACACAAACGGCCCAAAAGAACTAACGGAGCGCGGTTCTTTGGTTTCGTCGCCGGGTTTGCTCTTGTGTCTGGTGGCTTCGTTTGAACTTCATCGTGGTTGTCCATTTTCTTTTCGAACTTTGCAACAACAAATTAACCGTGTGTGTGTGTGTTTTAGTTTTGCCTGTTCAATTCATATATATAATCTCTCGCATTCATTTATTCCAGGCGCCCAAGCTAAGACTGTTTTTTATTACGTTATTCCAAAGATTGATAAGAAAAAAAAAATACCATAGGCACTGAATGTTACTTAGATATTTGCACTGTTTGGCAATGCAATGCAGATGATGCTTTTGCTGCGGTTAATGCTGACAATCAATGAACCCAGTGCTTGAACTTGTTCGCAGCGATGACCAGTGGTCGAAATGGAAATGTAGAATCCCCACCGCCGGGTGATGAAACCGAATCGCCCTGCGGTGCGCTTTCATTTCCCTTTCCCCTCTGCGTGGAACATCGCAGCGTCGGGGACGGGGGGGCCGTTCCACTAAGCGCCCGTGCGCACACACACGCGTGCGTGCGCGCGAGTCCGGCTGTCGTGAGAAGTGCCGGCGTGGCGTACCGCGAGTGTACCCCGGCTCCGTTTCGATCGCTGGTGATGATGGCATGCACTCGTAGCCAAATTGCCTCTTTGTTCCACTGCGCAGCAACAACGACAGCAACAGGCGAGCCGCGCTCCGGGCTGCGCTGAGCCAGCCCAGCGTGACTCGGGAGGCGGCAAGGATTTAGTTTTTTTGTGTTTTTACCCCGCCACTGCAGAAGCCGAGCTGGTGCCGTGTTAGCTGACGTCACGAACGCGTCGAGTCACGCGTAGGTTGACGCGACTCCGTGATGGGCTCATTGGTTGCTCACGGGCGAACGCCGCACGTGCGGATGCCTCTGTGAGTGTGTGCTCCTGTGTGAGTGTGTGTGACTGTGTGAGTGTGTGTGACTGTGTGACTGTGTGTGAGTGTGTGTGAGTGTGTGCTCCTGTGTGACTGTGTGTGAGTGTGTTCTCCTGTGTGAGTGTGTGCGACTGTGTGAGTGTGTGTGAGTGTGCGACTGTGTGCGACTGTGAGTGTGTGTGAGGGTGTGCTCCTGTGCGAGTGTGTGTGAGTGTGTGCGACTGTGTGAGTGTGTGTGACTGTGTGTGTGTGAGTGTGTTCTCCTGTGTGAGTGTGTGTGAGTGTGCGACTGTGTGAGTGTGTGCTCCTGTGCGAGTGTGTGTGAGTGTGTGCGACTGTGTGAGTGTGTGTGACTGTGTGTGAATGTGTTCTCCTGTGCGAGTGTGTGTGAGTGTGCGACTGTGTGAGTGTGTGTAAGTGTGTGCTCCTGTGCGAGTGTGTGTGAGTGTGTGCGACTGTGTGAGTGTGTGTGACTGTGTGTGTGTGAGTGTGTTCTCCTGTGTGAGTGTGTGTGAGTGTGCGACTGTGTGAGTGTGTGTGTGTGCGACTGTGTGAGTGTGTGTGAGTGTGTGCTCCTGTGCGAGTGTGTGTGTGTGCGACTGTGTGAGTGTGTGTGACTGTGTGAGTGTGTTCTCCTGTGTGTGTGAGTGTGTGTGAGTGTGTGCTCCTGTGTGAGTGTGCGACTGTGTGAGTGTGTGTGAGTGTGTGCTCCTGTGCGAGTGTGTGCGACTGTGTGAGTGTGTGAGTGTGCGAGCGTGCGTGCGTGTGTGCTCCTGTGTGCTCCAGCGTGCGCGCGGTCTGGCCACGATGAATTGTCGTCGGTGACTTCGTCGGAGCGCCCTGCCGTTGGGCCTGACACCGCGATCTGCACGATTCCCCCCCCCCCCCCCCGTTTCGGCTGCGTCGCCGTGTTTGTCACTCGAAATGCAGCACTGCGCATTTTGCGTAAGTTATGGACAGCAAGCTTGATACGTTTTTTGCAGTTTTTAAATTATATTTGCATGGTGTACCGAACGTTTGTAATAAATCAACAAAAACGGAGGCTGTTTTTTGTCTGGTGTGCATGCTTTTATTTAAATGTTATTTTACCAGGTGTGAGACCCACTCAGCTATGTAGCGATTTTTTTTAGAAACGATCTGGGCACAAATGATAGCCCAACCAAATGGCCTATCATGTGGAAATGTTTCGCAGCCAAATAATCTAAACGCGTGTTTCTAAAACCTGAGGGCCCACAGAAAATTTTACGCGACCACGGGGTGAGAAAGACTCCAAATGTGCGGGCGTCAGGGTCGGGATCGAACCCACGGCCTGTTGTATACCAAGGTAGTTGACATCTCCGAGCCACCGTGGTGCAAGGAACACGATGGTCAGATTCGCGTTGCCCCCGGCAACTGGGGCAACGGACTCAGATCCGTCCAACTTCTGCACGTCACCAGCTGACTTCACGGCTCCGGATGCTTGTGGAGGCCATGATCCAGCAGTGGCTAGATCATGGCTGATGATGATGAGACAATCGTGACTTGGCGAGGAATCCCTCCACCTTTGCCAGCGTCGCCCCGTGCACGCCGTAGCTGTGGACATGCTTTGCTTCATTGATGTCGATTATTAGGCTCGCAATACAAGCGTGCAGTGAGGATCGACGTTTTTCTATTCGTGAATGTTCGATGCAATGAGATCACGTGAGCCCTGCCGGCCACTCGAGGCCGATACACCCATCTCGGTGTCAAACATCCCGGACTCGCGAACCTGATATGGCGACAATTCGTGGAATCTCCGCGGTGGGGTGAAATGTGGGTACGCGCCAAGCCTCACCCGATTTGGGCTTCTCGCCCGTGGGAACGGCTCCTCGTGGTCTGAGCGCCGCGCACGGGCCCAGCGCAGGTCTGAAGCGCCCTCTTCGTGTTGGCCTCGTGTTTTGGTCCGGGCTGTGACATTCACCGGCCGAGTCATCTAGTTACCTTCGCAACGACCCTGCTATCTTGCAATTTTATTTTGTGTGACCAGGTATTCTTCTACTATCGTACGGCTGATGTAGATGCAGAACAACGACCACGACTTCACATTCAAGGTGGTCAAGCCAGACAACCGCGTCAGGGGCAAGCGGAGTAGTGCAGCACCAGCAGCATCAACATCATCGCTGTGATGTCTCCTTCGTATTTGTGGATCGGGGCATTGCGTCGTGACGCGTGGTACGGTCTGTTCTGGATGACCACAGTCGCACCACTACTGGAGAGAGCTTTTCATTGTACATTTGTGTATCAGCCACTGCAACACGTTGCGGGCGACACGTTGGGGGGGGGGGGGCGACAACACTTTGGGGGCGACACGTTGGGGGGGGGCGACACGTTGGGGGGGGGGCGACACTTTGACCCCCAACGTTTGCACGTTCACCGGTTTGCCCGGTTTGGTTTGAAATCACCGTCGCGTGCCGCTCGCCGCCCGCCCGCCACGTGGACTCGAGGGGGCAGCGCGAGACCAGCCGAGTCCGCCAGGGGGCGCCAGCGGCACGCGAGGGCCACGGGGGAGGCGTTCGCTGGAGTTGGGAGCGAGGGAAGACGACGACGAGGAGAGGGGGGTGGAGACACCGTTGCGAGTTCGCTGTAAATTGGACGCGAGAGGAGCTCACGGCCGCGTCGGATTCTCCCTCGGCGAGCGAGAGCAGAAGGGGGGTGGGGGCAGCCCTCAGACTCGTCGTGGTCGGGGTTGGGTTGGCGGTGGTGATGATGGCGCGCAGGGTCGGGAGAAAAGCTCATGTCAACAACATCATCAACAACAACATCATCAACAGCAGCAGCAGCACAGAGGTGAGAGCTCTCCAAACTCCACACGGGCGACTTACAACGAGTTCGCGACTTGACAAACCCACGCGGCTCCCGTGGGTCTGGAGCCGTTGGCGCCAACGGCTCCAGACCCATCACCACCACCACCATCATCATCATCACCACCATCACCACTACCATCATCACCACCACCATCACCACCACCACCATCATCATCATCACCACCATCACCACCATCCACCACCACCATCACCACCATCATCATCATCACCACCATCACCACCATCCACCATCACCACCATCATCATCACCATCACCACCAACATCATCACCATCACCACCAACATCATCACCATCACCACCATCATCACCATCATCACCATCATCACCACCATCACCACCATCATCACCACCACCATCACCACCATCACCACCATCACCACCATCACCACCAACATCATCACCACCATCATCACCATCACCACCATCATCATCACCATCATCACCACCATCACCACCATCATCATCACCACCATCATCATCACCACCATCATCACCATCATCACCATCATCACCACCATCACCACCATCATCACCACCACCATCACCACCATCATCATCATCACCACCATCATCATCACCACCATCATCATCACCACCATCACCATCATCACCACCATCACCAGGGGCCTTCAACGTCTCTGCGATCGCCGCACTCGTGGGTGCCACGAAAACGCCGATTCCGTAGCTCCGTCTCCTCTCGGCGTGCGGCGGCGGCGCCTCTCGGAACGCGTTCCGTGGATCCTTCCGTGACGCTCGCTCGGGGCGCAGAACGCAGCAGCGTGGTGGAGTGTTGTGTGTGAGTGTTGTGTGTGTTGGGTGTGTGTGAGTGTTGTGTGTGTTGGGTGTGTGTGAGTGTTGTGTGTGTTGGGTGTGTGTTGGGTGTGTGTGAGTGTTGTGTGTGTTGTGTGTGTGTTGGGTGTGTGTGAGTGTTGTGTGTGTGTGAGTGTTGGGTGTGTGTGAGTGTTGTGTGTGTGTGAGTGTTGTGTGTGAGTGTTGTGTGTGTGTGTGAGTGTTGTGTGTGTTGTGTGAGTGTTGTGTGTGTGAGTGTTGTGTGTGTTGTGTGTGTGTGAGTGTTGTGTGTGTGAGTGTTGTGTGTGTGAGTGTTGTGTGTGTGAGTGTTGTGTGTGTTGGGTGTGTGTGAGTGTTGTGTGTGTTGGGTGTGTGTGAGTGTTGTGTGTGTGTGAGTGTTGTGTGTGTGTGTGAGTGTTGTGTGTGTTGGGTGTGTGTGAGTGTTGTGTGTGTTGGGTGTGTGACTGTTGTGTGTGTTGGGTGTGTGTGACTGTTGTGTGTGTTGGGTGTGTGTGACTATTGTGTGTGTTGGGTGTGTGTGACTGTTGTGTGTGTTGGGTGTGTGTGTGTGTTGGGTGTGTGTGAGTGTTGTGTGTGTTGGGTGTGTGTTGGGTGCGTGTGAGTGTTGTGTGTGTTGGGTGTGTGTGTGTGTTGGGTGTGTGACTGTTGTGTGTGTTGGGTGTGTGTGACTGTTGTGTGTGTTGGGTGTGTGTGACTGTTGTGTGTGTTGGGTGTGTGTGACTGTTGTGTGTGTTGGGTGTGTGTGACTGCTGTGTGTGTGGGTGTGTGTGACTGCTGTGTGTGTTGGGTGTGTGTGAGTGTTGTGTGTGTGTGTTGGGTGTGTGTGAGTGTTGTGTGTGTTGGGTGTGTGTGAGTGTTGTGTGTGTTGGGTGTGTGTGAGTGTTGTGTGTGTTGGGTGTGTGTGAGTGTTGTGTGTGTTGGGTGTGTGTGAGTGTTGTGTGTGTTGGGTGTGTGTGAGTGTTGTGTGTGTTGGGTGTGTGTGAGTGTTGTGTGTGTTGGGTGTGTGTGAGTGTTGTGTGTGTTGGGTGTGTGTGAGTGTTGTGTGTGTTGGGTGTGTGTGAGTGTTGTGTGTGTTGGGTGTGTGTGAGTGTTGTGTGTGTTGGGTGTGTGTGAGTGTTGTGTGTGTTGGGTGTGTGTGAGTGTTGTGTGTGTTGGGTGTGTGTGACTGTTGTGTGTGTTGGGTGTGTGTGACTGTTGTGTGTGTTGGGTGTGTGTGACTGTTGTGTGTGTTGGGTGTGTGTGACTGTTGTGTGTGTTGGGTGTGTGTGACTGTTGTGTGTGTTGGGTGTGTGTGACTGTTGTGTGTGTTGGGTGTGTGTGACTGTTGTGTGTGTTGGGTGTGTGTGACTGTTGTGTGTGTTGGGTGTGTGTGACTGTTGTGTGTGTTGGGTGTGTGTGACTGTTGTGTGTGTTGGGTGTGTGTGACTGTTGTGTGTGTTGGGTGTGTGTGACTGTTGTGTGTGTTGGGTGTGTGTGACTGTTGTGTGTGTTGGGTGTGTGTGACTGTTGTGTGTGTTGGGTGTGTGTGACTGTTGTGTGTGTTGGGTGTGTGTGACTGTTGTGTGTGTTGGGTGTGTGTGACTGTTGTGTGTGTTGGGTGTGTGTGACTGTTGTGTGTGTTGGGTGTGTGTGACTGTTGTGTGTGTTGGGTGTGTGTGACTGTTGTGTGTGTTGGGTGTGTGTGACTGTTGTGTGTGTTGGGTGTGTGTGACTGTTGTGTGTGTTGGGTGTGTGTGACTGTTGTGTGTGTTGGGTGTGTGTGACTGTTGTGTGTGTTGGGTGTGTGTGACTGTTGTGTGTGTTGGGTGTGTGTGACTGTTGTGTGTGTTGGGTGTGTGTGACTGTTGTGTGTGTTGGGTGTGTGTGACTGTTGTGTGTGTTGGGTGTGTGTGACTGTTGTGTGTGTTGGGTGTGTGTGACTGTTGTGTGTGTTGGGTGTGTGTGACTGTTGTGTGTGTTGGGTGTGTGTGACTGTTGTGTGTGTTGGGTGTGTGTGACTGGTGTGTGTGTTGGGTGTGTGTGACTGGTGTGTGTGTTGGGTGTGTGTGAGTGTTGGGTGTGTGTGAGTGTTGGGTGAGTGTGAGTGTTGGGTGTGTGTGAGTGTTGGGTGAGTGTGAGTGTTGGGTGTGTGTGAGTGTTGGGTGAGTGTTGGGTGTGTGTGAGTGTTGGGTGAGTGTTGGGTGTGTGTGAGTGTTGGGTGAGTGTTGGGTGTGTGTGAGTGTTGGGTGAGTGTTGGGTGTGTGTGAGTGTTGGGTGAGTGTTGGGTGTGTGTGAGTGTTGGGTGAGTGTTGGGTGTGTGTGAGTGTTGGGTGTGTGTTGGGTGTGTGTGAGTGTTGGGTGTGTGTTGGGTGTGTGTGAGTGTTGGGTGTGTGTTGGGTGTGTGTGAGTGTTGGGTGTGTGTTGGGTGTGTGTGAGTGTTGGGTGTGTGTTGGGTGTGTGTGAGTGTTGGGTGTGTGTTGGGTGTGTGTGAGTGTTGGGTGTGTGTTGGGTGTGTGTGAGTGTTGGGTGTGTGTTGGGTGTGTGTGAGTGTTGGGTGTGTGTTGGGTGTGTGTGAGTGTTGGGTGTGTGTTGGGTGTGTGTGAGTGGTGGGTGTGTGTTGGGTGTGTGTGAGTGTTGGGTGTGTGTTGGGTGTGTGTGAGTGTTGGGTGTGTGTTGGGTGTGTGTGAGTGTTGGGTGTGTGTTGGGTGTGTGTGAGTGTTGGGTGTGTGGTGGGTGTGTGTGAGTGTTGGGTGTGTGGTGGGTGTGTGTGAGTGTTGGGTGTGTGGTGGGTGTGTGTGAGTGTTGGGTGTGTGGTGGGTGTTGGGTGTGTGTTGGGTGTGTGTGGGTGTTGGGTGTGTGTTGGGTGTGTGTGAGTGGTGGGTGTGTGTTGGGTGTGTGTGAGTGTTGGGTGTGTGTTGGGTGTGTGTGAGTGTTGGGTGTGTGTTGGGTGTGTGTGAGTGTTGGGTGTGTGTTGGGTGTGTGTGAGTGTTGGGTGTGTGTTGGGTGTGTGTGCGTGTTGGGTGTGTTGGGTGTGTGTGCGTGTTGGGTGTGTGTTGGGTGTGTGTGCGTGTTGGGTGTGTGTTGGGTGTGTGTGAGTGTTGGGTGTGTGTTGGGTGTGTGTGAGTGTTGGGTGTGTGTTGGGTGTGTGTGTGTGTTGGGTGTGTGTTGGGTGTGTGTGAGTGTTGGGTGTGTGTTGGGTGTGTGTGAGTGTTGGGTGTGTGTTGGGTGTGTGTGCGTGTTGGGTGTGTGTTGGGTGTGTGTGCGTGTTGGGTGTGTGTTGGGTGTGTGTGCGTGTTGGGTGTGTGTTGGGTGTGTGTGCGTGTTGGGTGTGGGGAGCGGTGGCGCAGCGGTTAGCGCGCTCCGCTACAAACCCCAAAACCCGTGTTCGATTCCCGCTTACGACCAATAGCGGTAGCGGCGGGTATCTAAACCGATCCAGGGCCTCCCCCCCCCCTAGGTTGACTCGGCATCAAATGAGTACCTGGCGCGGCGTGTACAACATCGCCACGTGGCGGGGGGGGAGACAAAGACGGCCCGGCGTGGTGCTGGCCACACCGCCTCGTGCGCCCTTGCCGGCTGTCCACGGGTGCTTGCGAACAGCAGCACTTGCTCCAACAGTGTGCGCAAGGCTATACGGGGGATCTTTGTCTTTGCGAGAGTGACACTTTGTAGGTGTGTGACGAGCCCGGCTTCCGATTCGAGTCTCTGTTTGTTGCTTTTCCGCGATGTTTTAGATTCGCCAAGTGCACCTAGCCTGGCACCAAGCATGGTTTTACCAAGGAGAGCGGTGGCGCGAGTGGTGAGCGCACTGCGCCGTGAATTAGGGCTGAACGATTAATCGATTTAAAATCGAAATCGCAATTTGAAACAATGCGATTAGCAAATCGCAAAGGCTGCAAATTTTTGCGGTTTGAGAAGTCCTCTTACTTTCTTATTGGAACTGTTTTATTTTTATTATAACTTATTTTTATTTAACTTAACAATTGTTCTCTGTTTGATTGTTCTATTTCAATTGAAACATTTGAATAAATACATGTTGGAAGCAATTAATATCTTTTAAGTTTTTATCCTTGCATTAGAATATATAGAGCAGTTCATATTTAGATAGTATCACGTGGTAATGCTCCATCACATGTTTTAAATCTATCACACAGTGAATATTGAACTGAAACTTGACTTTAAAAAATGTAATCGCAAATCAAATCAAATCGCAAAATCTGTCAGAAAAATATAAAATTTCCCCAAATCGTTGAGCCCGACCTGAACCCGGTAGGGCTGAACGATTTCCGCTTGCGGTTCTGGGCCTCCCCTAGGTCGACTCAGCCTTAAAGTATTAACTGGTACGGTGTGTGTGTGTAAACATCAATAAATCACGGCGTTTCGGAGGCAACATAAGTCTCCGTCATCAGGTGGGACCGTCACAGCTAGATTGATACAGTAAATCTAGCTGTGCCGGTCCCACCTGATGACGGAGACTTGTGTTGCCTCCGAAACGTCGTGATTTATTATTTTATTTCTATTATTTGTATTATTTATTTTTACCTACGTGACTCGCAGTAACAATTTGATTCATAATGTTCACATTTACGAGTCAGGACTTTCGCAACCTTTATCGCGATCCATAATTAACATTTGTGTCTGATCACGCGAGCAAAATGTGTGTCGTGTACACTTCTCCACCCGACACAGCCAGCAGACGATCCACCCACTGTGATTTACGCACTTGAGTGGCAACTTTTGCATTGCGATCGGATTGAGGAAGACGTTGGGCAGGTAGCTGAGGAAGGCGTTGGGCAGGTAGCTGAGGAAGGCGTTGGGCAGGTAGCTGAGGAAGGTGTTGGGCAGGTAGCTGAGGAAGGCGTCGGGCAGGTAGCTGAGGAAGGCGTCGGGCAGGTAGCTGAGGAAGGCGTTGGGCAGGTAGCTGAGGAAGGCGTTGGGCAGGTAGCTGAGGAAGGTGTTGGGCAGGTAGCTGAGGAAGGCATCGGGCAGGTAGCTGAGGAAGGCGTTGGGCAGGTAGCTGAGGAAGGTGTTGGGCAGGTAGCTGAGGAAGGCGTTGGGCAGGTAGCTGAGGAAGGCGTTGGGCAGGTAGCTGAGGAAGGTGTTGGGCAGGTAGCTGAGGAAGGCGTTGGGCAGGTAGCTGAGGAAGGCGTTGGGCATGTAGCTGAGAAAGGCATCGGGCAGGTAGCTGAGGAAGGCGTTGGGCAGGTAGCTGAGGAAGGTATTGGGCAGGTAGCTGAGGAAGGTGTTGGGCAGGTAGCTGAGGAAGGTGTTGGGCAGGTAGCTGAGGAAGGTGTTGGGCAGGTAGCTGAGGAAGGCGTTGGGCAGGTAGCTGAGGAAGGTGTTGGGCAGGTAGCTGAGGAAGGTATTGGGCAGGTAGCTGAGGAAGGTGTTGGGCAGGTAGCTGAGGAAGGCGTTGGGCAGGTAGCTGAGGAAGGTGTTGGGCAGGTAGCTGAGGAAGGCGTCGGGCAGGTAGCTGAGGAAGGCGTCGGGCAGGTAGCTGAGGAAGGCATCGGGCAGGTAGCTGAGGAAGGCGTTGGGCAGGTAGCTGAGGAAGGTGTTGGGCAGGTAGCTGAGGAAGGCGTTGGGCAGGTAGCTGAGGAAGGCGTTGGGCAGGTAGCTGAGGAAGGCGTTGGGCAGGTAGCTGAGGAAGGCGTTGGGCAGGTAGCTGAGAAAGGCATCGGGCAGGTAGCTGAGGAAGGCGTTGGGCAGGTAGCTGAGGAAGGTATTGGGCAGGTAGCTGAGGAAGGTGTTGGGCAGGTAGCTGAGGAAGGCGTTGGGCAGGTAGCTGAGGAAGGTGTTGGGCAGGTAGCTGAGGAAGGTGTTGGGCAGGTAGCTGAGGAAGGCGTCGGGCAGGTAGCTGAGGAAGGTGTTGGGCAGGTAGCTGAGGAAGGCATCGGGCAGGTAGCTGAGGAAGGCGTCGGGCAGGTAGCTGAGGAAGGCATCGGGCAGGTAGCTGAGGAAGGCGTTGGGCAGGTAGCTGAGGAAGGCGTTGGGCAGGTAGCTGAGGAAGGTGTTGGGCAGGTAGCTGAGGAAGGTATTGGGCAGGTAGCTGAGGAAGGTGTTGGGCAGGTAGCTGAGGAAGGCGTTGGGCAGGTAGCTGAGGAAGGTGTTGGGCAGGTAGCTGAGGAAGGCGTCGGGCAGGTAGCTGAGGAAGGCGTCGGGCAGGTAGCTGAGGAAGGCATCGGGCAGGTAGCTGAGGAAGGCGTTGGGCAGGTAGCTGAGGAAGGCGTTGGGCAGGTAGCTGAGGAAGGTGTTGGGCAGGTAGCTGAGGAAGGTATTGGGCAGGTAGCTGAGGAAGGTGTTGGGCAGGTAGCTGAGGAAGGCGTTGGGCAGGTAGCTGAGGAAGGTGTTGGGCAGGTAGCTGAGGAAGGCGTCGGGCAGGTAGCTGAGGAAGGCGTCGGGCAGGTAGCTGAGGAAGGCATCGGGCAGGTAGCTGAGGAAGGCG
This sequence comes from Lampetra fluviatilis, assembly GCF_964198595.1. Classification (NCBI taxonomy): domain Eukaryota; kingdom Metazoa; phylum Chordata; class Hyperoartia; order Petromyzontiformes; family Petromyzontidae; genus Lampetra; species Lampetra fluviatilis. The sequence goes on from NC_136309.1 coordinate 11,466,702, forward strand.
TTGGGCAGGTAGCTGAGGAAGGTGTTGGGCAGGTAGCTGAGGAAGGCGTTGGGCAGGTAGCTGAGGAAGGCGTTGGGCAGGTAGCTGAGGAAGGCGTTGGGCAGGTAGCTGAGAAAGGCATCGGGCAGGTAGCTGAGGAAGGCGTTGGGCAGGTAGCTGAGGAAGGTATTGGGCAGGTAGCTGAGGAAGGTGTTGGGCAGGTAGCTGAGGAAGGCGTTGGGCAGGTAGCTGAGGAAGGTGTTGGGCAGGTAGCTGAGGAAGGTGTTGGGCAGGTAGCTGAGGAAGGCGTCGGGCAGGTAGCTGAGGAAGGTGTTGGGCAGGTAGCTGAGGAAGGCATCGGGCAGGTAGCTGAGGAAGGCGTCGGGCAGGTAGCTGAGGAAGGCATCGGGCAGGTAGCTGAGGAAGGCGTTGGGCAGGTAGCTGAGGAAGGCGTTGGGCAGGTAGCTGAGGAAGGCATCGGGCAGGTAGCTGAGGAAGGCGTTGGGCAGGTAGCTGAGGAAGGTATTGGGCAGGTAGCTGAGGAAGGCGTCGGGCAGGTAGCTGAGGAAGGCATCGGGCAGGTAGCTGAGGAAGGCGTTGGGCAGGTAGCTGAGGAAGGTGTTGGGCAGGTAGCTGAGGAAGGCGTCGGGCAGGTAGCTGAGGAAGGCATCGGGCAGGTAGCTGAGGAAGGCGTTGGGCAGGTAGCTGTGGAAGGCGTTGGGCAGGTAGCTGAGGAAGGTGTTGGGCAGGTAGCTGAGGAAGGTGTTGGGCAGGTAGCTGAGGAAGGCGTCGGGCAGGTAGCTGAGGAAGGCATCGGGCAGGTAGCTGAGGAAGGCGTTGGGCAGGTAGCTGAGGAAGGTGTTGGGCAGGTAGCTGAGGAAGGTGTTGGGCAGGTAGCTGAGGAAGGCGTCGGGCAGGTAGCTGAAGAAGGCATCGGGCAGGTAGCTGAGGAAGGTGTTGGGCAGGTAGCTGAGGAAGGTGTTGGGCAGGTAGCTGAGGAAGGCATCGGGCAGGTAGCTGAGGAAGGTGTTGGGCAGGTAGCTGAGGAAGGTGTTGGGCAGGTAGCTGAGGAAGGCGTCGGGCAGGTAGCTGAGGAAGGCATCGGGCAGGTAGCTGAGGAAGGCGTTGGGCAGGTAGCTGTGGAAGGCGTTGGGCAGGTAGCTGAGGAAGGTGTTGGGCAGGTAGCTGAGGAAGGCGTCGGGCAGGTAGCTGAGGAAGGCATCGGGCAGGTAGCTGAGGAAGGCGTTGGGCAGGTAGCTGAGGAAGGTGTTGGGCAGGTAGCTGAGGAAGGCGTCGGGCAGGTAGCTGAGGAAGGCATCGGGCAGGTAGCTGAGGAAGGCGTTGGGCAGGTAGCTGAGGAAGGTGTTGGGCAGGTAGCTGAGGAAGGCGTCGGGCAGGTAGCTGAGGAAGGCATCGGGCAGGTAGCTGAGGAAGGCGTTGGGCAGGTAGCTGTGGAAGGCGTTGGGCAGGTAGCTGAGGAAGGTGTTGGGCAGGTAGCTGAGGAAGGCGTCGGGCAGGTAGCTGAGGAAGGCATCGGGCAGGTAGCTGAGGAAGGCGTCGGGCAGGTAGCTGAGGAAGGCATCGGGCAGGTAGCTGAGGAAGGCGTTGGGCAGGTAGCTGAGGAAGGTGTTGGGCAGGTAGCTGAGGAAGGCGTCGGGCAGGTAGCTGAGGAAGGCATCGGGCAGGTAGCTGAGGAAGGCGTTGGGCAGGTAGCTGAGGAAGGCGTTGGGCAGGTAGCTGAGGAAGGTATTGGGCAGGTAGCTGAGGAAGGCGTCGGGCAGGCAGCTGAGGAAGGCGTTGGGCAGGCAGCTGAGGAAGGCGTTGGGCAGGTAGCTGAGGAAGGCGTTGGGCAGGTAGCTGAGGAAGGCGTTGGGCAGGTAGCTGAGGAAGGCGTTGGGCAGGCAGCTGAGGAAGGCGTTGGGCAGGCAGCTGAGGAAGGCGTTGGGCAGGTAGCTGAGGAAGGCGTTGGGCAGGTAGCTGAGGAAGGCGTTGGGCAGGTAGCTGAGGAAGGCGTTGGGCAGGCAGCTGAGGAAGGCGTTGGGCAGGTAGCTGAGGAAGGCGTTGGGCAGGCAGCTGAGGAAGGCGTTGGGCAGGTAGCTGAGGAAGGCGTTGGGCAGGTAGCTGAGGAAGGCGTTGGGCAGGTAGCTGAGGAAGGCGTTGGGCAGGTAGCTGAGGAAGGCGTTGGGCAGGTAGCTGAGGAAGGCGTTGGGCAGGTAGCTGAGGAAGGCGTTGGGCAGGTTGCTGTGGTTGGCACACGTCGTGAGCATTCTCACGCCCACTTGGGTTTCTGACCGGCTTGAATTTGGTCTTCGGCCCGTGTACATTCTCGGTGGCTAGGAGATGTTATCTCCCTCGCCTGGTATGCAGGAGGTCGTGGGTTCGATCCCAACCATGACGCCTGCTGCTGTATATTTGGAGTTTGCGTGTGTCTATCCCTGTGGTGCCGTGGATTTTTCTCTGGGTCCTCTGGCTTTTCCCTCCACATTTATAAAGATGTATATATATAGTATTTGGTTGCTATGAATTTCCATGTGATGATAAGCCACTTCGTTGAGCTATCATTCGTGGCCAGGTCACTTCTGAAAAAGAGCTACATAGCTCAGTGGGCCTTACTTGGTAAAATAAAAAATATATATTTTAATCTGCATGTGCCTTGTTCTCTCGCTCAATGTAATTCCAAGCGTGCGTCTCTCACTGCACGCTTCTTTGTGCACTGATTGTTACTGATATTACTGCGCTTGTTTTACAAATGAATACCTTGGCGAGTCTCAAGACTCTTCTTCAGGAGGTGGTCTTACAAAGTTGCGTACACTCCCAATCGAATAATTTGCAGGTGATTTTATCAGCACTGGGATATTTGCCCAATACCGGTTACCATTGCGTGTTTCATTTAGTTGTTAAATTAGCGCACACAGTGTGTTAACTGTAAACTCAAGACGCTTCTGTGGGCCGGGTCATGTGCAAGAAATGGCCCTAACTTCACTTGCACTTGTGTTACAAAGATAGGGCCATTGCACACATAAAAAATCGCCTAAGATGCATGTTCCAGTTAACGCCGCAGTATTATTGACGAACGTGACGAGATTTCTGTTGTCAGTCGTGCTTGTGCACCGTTGCCAACAGCAGCAGCAACAGCAGCAGCACCTCCGATTAGCACGGTTGGCTGCGTGCGGTGCGAAGGAAGTTCAGCGTACAACAGCAGGAGCGCATCGGCGCGTTCACTTCACGGTGTGAGCCGCACAGCGCTGCCCATCCGTTGCCCAGCCGAGATGAGGCCCACCCCTCCTCGCCAATTTGCCGATTTCAAACGGCGATCGTCTCTCGCTCGCTCTCTCTCGAGGCGAGGCGACGCGAGCGCCTTGGGGGGGAGGAGTTGGCACGACGCACCGGGGCCTGGGCGGGTCCCGGTGGGAGTGAGCTCCCGCCGGCGTTCACCGCTCGTGACGCGGGACTCCGATCGGTGAGCGCCGCAACGCGATCGTCTCCCCCGCCGTCGGCAGGCTGGGATCGCCGTGTCTCTGAGTGCGGCCCGCCGTGCGGTTGAGGTGAGCCGAGCGGGTGGCCGTCCCGTCCGCGTGCCGGTCGCCCGTTCGCCTTGGAAATTTGCGAGGCTCCTCCCGAGTTCTTTGGACTCTTGGCCCGCGATGATGTTTGCTGTTGCAGAGTGTCGGCGTCTCTCTGCCCGGCGTCGAGGAGCAGCACCGCCAGCGCTTCTGTTCAGAGTTTCTGAGAAAGTTGTCTTTGCCCACGCAGGTGAGGTGGCACCGTGTCAATCGTCTGAGTCGCCACGTGCTTGAGGAGCTACGGGCGGATCCTAAAAATCTGCACTTGCCTGCACAAAATGACCCATTTTTATCCACGTTTTGTTGTAAACACAACACAGTATCCGGTGATGCTGCTGCCGCCACTACTGCCGCTGCCAAGGCAGCGGTGAGCAAGCGCAGGCAGCAAAACGATCTCGACACAATTCATCAATCACAACGCGGTGGCCTTTAAAGGAAAAGTACTTCATAGGCGACGTTTGGGCCATAGGAGAGGCCAGGAAGACGAAGTGGAAAATAGTTGGACCATCGAAATGGTTGATCTCTTCCTCAACGGCTACTAATAGTGTAACTATTCATACGCCTTCATCATGGGACCTCCTTTGCCAGTACCAAAATATGATAATAGGTGTTTCCCTCTTTTTTTCTGGCCCGTTTACAAAACCGATCGTCGGAAAACATTTAAGAAATGTGATTCTCATCGG